>NW_027648652.1:0-95482 GCF_051294905.1 Botryllus schlosseri
GGCCCTCGGGAACATAGAGAAATCATGGTGTAATTGAATATTTCATAAATTTCCATACCCCCAAAATGGCTAAATCTGCCAATATCTCCTAAACTACAATAGCCAGGAATACGCCGATAGGCTCATTCGACGTAACTTTTAATTTGCTACAGTCTGGTAGCGGAGTTGTAACTGTAGGCCCTCGGGAACATAGAGAAATCATGGTGTAATTGAACTTTTCATAAATTTCCATACCCCCCAAAATGGCTAAATCTGCCAATATCTCCTAAACTACAATAGCCAGGAATACGCCGATAGGCTCATTCGACGTAACTTTTGATTTGCTACAGTCTGGTAGCGGAGTTGTAACTGTAGGCCCTCGGGAACATAGAGAAATCATGGTGTAATTGAACTTTTCATAAATTTTCATACCCCCCAAAATGGCTAAATCTGCCAATATCTCCTAAACTACAATAGCCAGGAATACGCCGATAGGCTCATTCGACGTAACTTTTGATTTGCTACAGTCTGGTAGCGGAGTTGTAACTGTAGGCCCTCGGGAACATAGAGAAATCATGGTGTAATTGAACTTTTCATAAATTTTCATACCATCCAAAATGGCTAAATCTGCCAATATCTCCTAAACTACAATAGCCAGGAATACGCCGATAGGCTCATTCGACGTAACTTTTGATTTGCTACAGTCTGGTAGCGGAGTTGTAACTGTAGGCCCTCGGGAACATAGAGAAATCATGGTGTAATTGAACTTTTCATAAATTTTCATACCCCCCAAAATGGCTAAATCTGCCAATATCTCCTAAACTACAATAGCCAGGAATACGCCGATAGGCTCATTCGACGTAAATTTTGATTTGCTACAGTCTGGTAGCGGAGTTGTAACTGGAGGTCCTCGGGAACATAAAGAAATCATGGTGTAATTGAACTTTTCATAAATTTTCATACCCCCCAAAATGGCTAAATCTGCCAATATCTCCTAAACTACAATAGCCAGGAATACGCCGATAGGCTCATTCGACGTAACTTTTGATTTGCTACAGTCTGGTAGCGGAGTTGTAACTGTAGGCCCTCGGGAACATAGAGAAATTATGGTGTAATTGAACTTTTCATAAATTTTCATACCCCCCAAAATGGCTAAATCTGCCAATATCTCCTAAACTACAATAGCCAGGAATACGCCGATAGGCTCATTCGACGTAACTTTTGATTTGCTACAGTCTGGTAGCGGAGTTGTAACTGTAGGCCCTCGGGAACATAGAGAAATCATGGTGTAATTGAACTTTTCATAAATTTTCATACCCCCCAAAATGGCTAAATCTGCCAATATCTCCTAAACTACAATAGCCAGGAATACGCCGATAGGCTCATTCGACGTAACTTTTGATTTGCTACAGTCTGGTAACGGAGTTGTAACTGTAGGCCCTCGGGAACATAGAGAAATCATGGTGTAATTGAACTTTTCATAAATTTTCATACCCCCCAAAATGGCTAAATCTGCCAATATCTCCTAAACTACAATAGCCAGGAATACGCCGATAGGCTCATTCGACGTAACTTTTGATTTGCTACAGTCTGGTAGCGGAGTTGTAACTGTAGGCCCTCGGGAACATAGAGAAATCATGGTGTAATTGAACTTTTTATAAATTTTCATACCCCCCAAAATGGCTAAATCTGCCAATATCTCCTAAACTACAATAGCCAGGAATACGCCGATAGGCTCATTCGACGTAACTTTTGATTTGCTACAGTCTGGTAGCGGAGTTGTAACTGTAGGCCCTCGGGAACATAGAGAAATCATGGTGTAATTGAACTTTTCATAAATTTTCATACCCCCCAAAATGGCTAAATCTGCCAATATCTCCTAAACTACAATAGCCAGGAATACGCCGATAGGCTCATTCGACGTAACTTTTGATTTGCTACAGTCTGGTAGCGGAGTTGTAACTGTAGGCCCTCGGGAACATAGAGAAATCATGGTGTAATTGAACTTTTCATAAATTTTCATACCCCCCAAAATGGCTAAATCTGCCAATATCTCCTAAACTACAATAGCCAGGAATACGCCGATAGGCTCATTCGACGTAACTTTTGATTTGCTACAGTCTGGTAGCGGAGTTGTAACTGTAGGCCTTCGGGAACATAGAGAAATCATGGTGTAATTGAACTTTTCATAAATTTTCATACCCCCCAAAATGGCTAAATCTGCCAATATCTCCTAAACTACAATAGCCAGGAATACTCCGATAGGCTCATTCGACGTAACTTTTGATTTGCTACAGTCTGGTAGCGGAGTAGTAACTGTAGGCCCTCGGGAACATAGAGAAATCATGGTGTAATTGAACTTTTCATAAATTTTCATACCCCCCAAAATGGCTAAATCTGCCAATATCTCCTAAACTACAATAGCCAGGAATACGCCGATAGGCTCATTCGACGTAACTTTTGATTTGCTACAGTCTGGTAGCGGAGTTGTAACTGTAGGCCCTCGGGAACACAGAGAAATCATGGTGTAATTGAACTTTTCATAAATTATCATACCCCCCAAAATGGCTAAATCTGCCAATATCTCCTAAACTACAATAGCCAGGAATACGCCGATAGGCTCATTCGACGTAAATTTTGATTTGCTACAGTCTGGTAGCGGAGTTGTAACTGGAGGTCCTCGGGAACATAAAGAAATCATGGTGTAATTGAACTTTTCATAAATTTTCATACCCCCCAAAATGGCTAAATCTGCCAATATCTCCTAAACTACAATAGCCAGGAATACGCCGATAGGCTCATTCGACGTAACTTTTGATTTGCTACAGTCTGGTAGCGGAGTTGTAACTGTAGGCCCTCGGGAACATAGAGAAATCATGGTGTAATTGAACTTTTCATAAATTTTCATACCCCCCAAAATGGCTAAATCTGCCAATATCTCCTAAACTACAATAGCCAGGAATACGCCGATAGGCTCATTCGACGTAACTTTTGATTTGCTACAGTCTGGTAGCGGAGTTGTAACTGTAGGCCCTCGGGAACATAGAGAAATCATGGTGTAATTGAACTTTTCATAAATTTTCATACCCCCCAAAATGGCTAAATCTGCCAATATCTCCTAAACTACAATAGCCAGGAATACGCCGATAGGCTCATTCGACGTAAATTTTGATTTGCTACAGTCTGGTAGCGGAGTTGTAACTGTAGGCCCTCGGAAACATAGAGAAATCATGGTGTAATTGAATATTTCATAAATTTCCATACCCCCAAAATGGCTAAATCTGCCAATATCTCCTAAACTACAATAGCCAGGAATACGCCGATAGGCTCATTCGACGTAACTTTTAATTTGCTACAGTCTGGTAGCGGAGTTGTAACTGTAGGCCCTCGGGAACATAGAGAAATCATGGTGTAATTAAACTTTTTATAAATTTTCATACCCCCCAAAATGGCTAAATCTGCCAATATCTCCTAAACTACAATAGCCAGGAATACGCCGATAGGCTCATTCGACGTAACTTTTGATTTGCTACAGTCTGGTAGCGGAGTTGTAACTGTAGGCCCTCGTGAACATAGAGAAATCTTGGTGTAATAGAACTTTTCATAAATTTTCATACCCCCCAAAATGGCTAAATCTGCCAATATCTCCTAAACTACAATAGCCAGGAATACGCCGATAGGCTCATTCGACGTAACTTTTGATTTGCTACAGTCTGGTAGCGGAGTTGTAACTGTAGGCCCTCGGGAACATAGAGAAATCATGGTGTAATTGAACTTTTCATAAATTTTCATACCCCCCAAAATGGCTAAATCTGCCAATATCTCCTAAACTACAATAGCCAGGAATACGCCGATAGGCTCATTCGACGTAACTTTTGATTTGCTACAGTCTGGTAGCGGAGTTGTAACTGTAGGCCCTCGGGAACATAGAGAAATCATGGTGTAATTGAACTTTTCATAAATTTTCATACCCCCCAAAATGGCTAAATCTGCCAATATCTCCTAAACTACAATAGCCAGGAATACTCCGATAGGCTCATTCGACGTAACTTTTGATTTGCTACAGTCTGGTAGCGGAGTAGTAACTGTAGGCCCTCGGGAACATAGAGAAATCATGGTGTAATTGAACTTTTCATAAATTTTCATACCCCCCAAAATGGCTAAATCTGCCAATATCTCCTAAACTACAATAGCCAGGAATACGCCGATAGGCTCATTCGACGTAACTTTTGATTTGCTACAGTCTGGTAGCGGAGTTGTAACTGTAGGCCCTCGGGAACACAGAGAAATCATGGTGTAATTGAACTTTTCATAAATTATCATACCCCCCAAAATGGCTAAATCTGCCAATATCTCCTAAACTACAATAGCCAGGAATACGCCGATAGGCTCATTCGACGTAAATTTTGATTTGCTACAGTCTGGTAGCGGAGTTGTAACTGGAGGTCCTCGGGAACATAAAGAAATCATGGTGTAATTGAACTTTTCATAAATTTTCATACCCCCCAAAATGGCTAAATCTGCCAATATCTCCTAAACTACAATAGCCAGGAATACGCCGATAGGCTCATTCGACGTAACTTTTGATTTGCTACAGTCTGGTAGCGGAGTTGTAACTGTAGGCCCTCGGGAACATAGAGAAATCATGGTGTAATTGAACTTTTCATAAATTTTCATACCCCCCAAAATGGCTAAATCTGCCAATATCTCCTAAACTACAATAGCCAGGAATACGCCGATAGGCTCATTCGACGTAACTTTTGATTTGCTACAGTCTGGTAGCGGAGTTGTAACTGTAGGCCCTCGGGAACATAGAGAAATCATGGTGTAATTGAACTTTTCATAAATTTTCATACCCCCCAAAATGGCTAAATCTGCCAATATCTCCTAAACTACAATAGCCAGGAATACGCCGATAGGCTCATTCGACGTAAATTTTGATTTGCTACAGTCTGGTAGCGGAGTTGTAACTGTAGGCCCTCGGGAACATAGAGAAATCATGGTGTAATTGAATATTTCATAAATTTCCATACCCCCAAAATGGCTAAATCTGCCAATATCTCCTAAACTACAATAGCCAGGAATACGCCGATAGGCTCATTCGACGTAACTTTTAATTTGCTACAGTCTGGTAGCGGAGTTGTAACTGTAGGCCCTCGGGAACATAGAGAAATCATGGTGTAATTGAACTTTTTATAAATTTTCATACCCCCCAAAATGGCTAAATCTGCCAATATCTCCTAAACTACAATAGCCAGGAATACGCCGATAGGCTCATTCGACGTAACTTTTGATTTGCTACAGTCTGGTAGCGGAGTTGTAACTGTAGGCCCTCGGGAACATAGAGAAATCATGTTGTAATTGAACTTTTCATAAATTTTCATACCCCCCAAAATGGCTAAATCTGCCAATATCTCCTAAACTACAATAGCCAGGAATACGCCGATAGGCTCATTCGACGTAACTTTTGATTTGCTACAGTCTGGTAGCGGAGTTGTAACTGTAGGCCCTCGGGAACATAGAGAAATCTTGGTGTAATTGAACTTTTCATAAATTTTCATACCCCCCAAAATGGCTAAATCTGCCAATATCTCCTAAACTACAATAGCCAGGAATACGCCGATAGGCTCATTCGACGTAACTTTTGATTTGCTACAGTCTGGTAGCGGAGTTGTAACTGCAGGCCCTCGGGAACATAGAGAAATCATGGTGTAATTGAACTTTTCATAAATTTTCATACCCCCCAAAATGGCTAAATCTGCCAATATCTCCTAAACTACAATAGCCAGGAATACGCCGATAGGCTCATTCGACGTAACTTTTGATTTGCTACAGTCTGGTAGCGGAGTTGTAACTGTAGGCCCTCGGGAACATAGAGAAATCATGGTGTAATTGAACTTTTCATAAATTTTCATACCCCCCAAAATGGCTAAATCTGCCAATATCTCCTAAACTACAATAGCCAGGAATACGCCGATAGGCTCATTCGACGTAACTTTTGATTTGCTACAGTCTGGTAGCGGAGTTGTAACTGTAGGCCCTCGGGAACATAGAGAAATCATGGTGTAATTGAACTTTTCATAAATTTTCATACCCCCCAAAATGGCTAAATCTGCCAATATCTCCTAAACTACAATAGCCAGGAATACGCCGATAGGCTCATTCGACGTAAATTTTGATTTGCTACAGTCTGGTAGCGGAGTTGTAACTGTAGGCCCTCGGGAACATAGAGAAATCATGGTGTAATTGAATATTTCATAAATTTCCATACCCCCAAAATGGCTAAATCTGCCAATATCTCCTAAACTACAATAGCCAGGAATACGCCGATAGGCTCATTCGACGTAACTTTTAATTTGCTACAGTCTGGTAGCGGAGTTGTAACTGTAGGCCCTCGGGAACATAGAGAAATCATGGTGTAATTGAACTTTTTATAAATTTTCATACCCCCCAAAATGGCTAAATCTGCCAATATCTCCTAAACTACAATAGCCAGGAATACGCCGATAGGCTCATTCGACGTAACTTTTGATTTGCTACAGTCTGGTAGCGGAGTTGTAACTGTAGGCCCTCGGGAACATAGAGAAATCATGTTGTAATTGAACTTTTCATAAATTTTCATACCCCCCAAAATGGCTAAATCTGCCAATATCTCCTAAACTACAATAGCCAGGAATACGCCGATAGGCTCATTCGACGTAACTTTTGATTTGCTACAGTCTGGTAGCGGAGTTGTAACTGTAGGCCCTCGGGAACATAGAGAAATCTTGGTGTAATTGAACTTTTCATAAATTTTCATACCCCCCAAAATGGCTAAATCTGCCAATATCTCCTAAACTACAATAGCCAGGAATACGCCGATAGGCTCATTCGACGTAACTTTTGATTTGCTACAGTCTGGTAGCGGAGTTGTAACTGTAGGCCCTCGGGAACATAGAGAAATCATGGTGTAATTGAACTTTTCATAAATTTTCATACCCCCCAAAATGGCTAAATCTGCCAATATCTCCTAAACTACAATAGCCAGGAATACGCCGATAGGCTCATTCGACGTAACTTTTGATTTGCTACAGTCTGGTAGCGGAGTTGTAACTGTAGGCCCTCTGGAACATAGAGAAATCATGGTGTAATTGAACTTTTCATAAATTTTCATACCCCCCAAAATGGCTAAATCTGCCAATATCTCCTAAACTACAATAGCCAGGAATACTCCGATAGGCTCATTCGACGTAACTTTTGATTTGCTACAGTCTGGTAGCGGAGTTGTAACTGTAGGCCCTCGGGAACATAGAGAAATCATGGTGTAATTGAACTTTTCATAAATTTTCATACCCCCCAAAATAGCTAAATCTGCCAATATCTCCTAAACTACAATAGCTAGGAATACGCCGATAGGCTCATTCGACGTAACTTTTGATTTGCTACAGTCTGGTAGCGGAGTTGTAACTGTAGGCCCTCGGGAACACAGAGAAATCATGGTGTAATTAAACTTTTCATAAATTTTCATACCCCCCAAAATGGCTAAATCTGCCAATATCTCCTAAACTACAATAGCCAGGAATACGCCGATAGGCTCATTCGACGTAACTTTTGATTTGCTACAGTCTGGTAGCGGAGTTGTAACTGTAGGCCCTCGGGAACATAGAGAAATCATGGTGTAATTGAACTTTTCATAAATTTTCATACCCCCCAAAATGGCTAAATCTGCCAATATCTCCTAAACTACAATAGCCAGGAATACGCCGATAGGCTCATTCGACGTAACTTTTGATTTGCTACAGTCTGGTAGCGGAGTTGTAACTGTAGGCCCTCGGGAACATAGAGAAATCATGGTGTAATTGAACTTTTCATAAATTTTCATACCCCCCAAAATGGCTAAATCTGCCAATATCTCCTAAACTACGATAGCCAGGAATACGCCGATAGGCTCATTCGACGTAACTTTTGATTTGCTACAGTCTGGTAGCGGAGTTGTAACTGTAGGCCCTCGGGAACATAGAGAAATCATGGTGTAATTGAACTTTTCATAAATTTTCATACCCCCCAAAATGGCTAAATCTGCCAATATCTCCTAAACTACAATAGCCAGGAATACGCCGATAGGCTCATTCGACGTAACTTTTGATTTGCTACAGTCTGGTAGCGGAGTTGTAACTGTAGGCCCTCGGGAACATAGAGAAATCATGGTGTAATTGAACTTTTCATAAATTTTCATACCCCCCAAAATGGCTAAATCTGCCAATATCTCCTAAACTACAATAGCCAGGAATACGCCGATAGGCTCATTCGACGTAACTTTTGATTTGCTACAGTCTGGTAGCGGAGTTGTAACTGTAGTCCCTCGGGAACATAGAGAAATCATGGTGTAATTGAACTTTTCATAAATTTTCATACCCCCCAAAATGGCTAAATCTGCCAATATCTCCTAAACTACAATAGCCAGGAATACGCCGAAAGGCTCATTCGACGTAACTTTTGATTTGCTACAGTCTGGTAGCGGAGTTGTAACTGTAGCCCCTCGGGAACATAGAGAAATCATGGTGTAATTGAACTTTTCATAAATTTTCATACCCCCCAAAATGGCTAAATCTGCCAATATCTCCTAAACTACAATAGCCAGGAATACGCCGATAGGCTCATTCGCCGTAACTTTTGATTTGCTACAGTCTGGTAGCGGAGTTGTAACTGTAGGCCCTCGGGAACATAGAGAAATCATGGTGTAATTGAACTTTTCATAAATTTTCATACCCCCCAAAATGGCTAAATCTGCCAATATCTCCTAAACTACAATAGCCAGGAATACGCCGATAGGCTCATTCGACGTAACTTTTGATTTGCTACAGTCTGGTAGCGGAGTTGTAACTGTAGGCCCTCGGGAACATAGAGAAATCATGGTGTAATTGAACTTTTCATAAATTTTCATACCCCCCAAAATGGCTAAATCTGCCAATATCTCCTAAACTACAATAGCCAGGAATACGCCGATAGGCTCATTCGACGTAACTTTTGATTTGCTACAGTCTGGTAGCGGAGTTGTAACTGTAGGCCCTCGGGAACATAGAGAAATCATGGTGTAATTGAACTTTTCATAAATTTTCATACCCCCCAAAATGGCTAAATCTGCCAATATCTCCTAAACTACAATAGCCAGGAATACGCCGATAGGCTCATTCGACGTAACTTTTGATTTGCTACAGTCTGGTAGCGGAGTTGTAACTGTAGGCCCTCGGGAACATAGAGAAATCATGGTGTAATTGAACTTTTCATAAATTTTCATACCCCCCAAAATGGCTAAATCTGCCAATATCTCCTAAACTACAATAGCCAGGAATACGCCGATAGGCTCATTCGACGTAACTTTTGATTTGCTACAGTCTGGTAGCGGAGTTGTAACTGTAGGCCCTCGGGAACATAGAGAAATCATGGTGTAATTGAACTTTTCATAAATTTTCATACCCCCCAAAATGGCTAAATCTGCCAATATCTCCTAAACTACGATAGCCAGGAATACGCCGATAGGCTCATTCGACGTAACTTTTGATTTGCTACAGTCTGGTAGCGGAGTTGTAACTGTAGGCCCTCGGGAACATAGAGAAATCATGGTGTAATTGAACTTTTCATAAATTTTCATACCCCCCAAAATGGCTAAATCTGCCAATATCTCCTAAACTACAATAGCCAGGAATACGCCGATAGGCTCATTCGACGTAACTTTTGATTTGCTACAGTCTGGTAGCGGAGTTGTAACTGTAGGCCCTCGGGAACATAGAGAAATCATGGTGTAATTGAACTTTTCATAAATTTTCATACCCCCCAAAATGGCTAAATCTGCCAATATCTCCTAAACTACAATAGCCAGGAATACGCCGATAGGCTCATTCGACGTAACTTTTGATTTGCTACAGTCTGGTAGCGGAGTTGTAACTGTAGCCCCTCGGGAACATAGAGAAATTATGGTGTAATTGAACTTTTCATAAATTTTCATACCCCCCAAAATGGCTAAATCTGCCAATATCTCCTAAACTACAATAGCCAGGAATACGCCGATAGGCTCATTCGCCGTAACTTTTGATTTGCTACAGTCTGGTAGCGGAGTTGTAACTGTAGGCCCTCGGGAGCATAGAGAAATCATGGTGTAATTGAACTTTTCATAAATTTTCATACCCCCCAAAATGGCTAAATCTGCCAATATCTCCTAAACTACAATAGCCAGGAATACGCCGATAGGCTCATTCGACGTAACTTTTGATTTGCTACAGTCTGGTAGCGGACTTGTAACTGTAGGCCCTCGGAAACATAGAGAAATCATGGTGTAATTGAACTTTTCATAAATTTTCATACCCCCCAAAATGGCTAAATCTGCCAATATCTCCTAAACTACAATAGCCAGGAATACGCCGATAGGCTCATTCGACGTAACTTTTGATTTGCTACAGTCTGGTAGCGGAGTTGTAACTGTAGGCCCTCGGGAACATAGAGAAATCATGGTGTAATTGAACTTTTCATAAATTTTCATACCCCCCAAAATGGCTAAATCTGCCAATATCTCCTAAACTACAATAGCCAGGAATACGCCGATAGGCTCATTCGACGTAACTTTTGATTTGCTACAGTCTGGTAGCGGAGTTGTAACTGTAGGCCCTCGGGAACATAGAGAAATCATTGTGTAATTGAACTTTTCATAAATTTTCTTACCCCCCAAAATGGCTAAATCTGCCAATATCTCCTAAACTACAATAGCCAGGAATACGCCGATAGGCTCATTCGACGTAACTTTTGATTTGCTACAGTCTGGTAGCGGAGTTGTAACTGTAGGCCCTCGGGAACATAGAGAAATCATGGTGTAATTGAACTTTTCATAAATTTTCATACCCCCCAAAATGGCTAAATCTGCCAATATCTCCTAAACTACAATAGCCAGGAATACGCCGATAGGCTCATTCGACGTAACTTTTGATTTGCTACAGTCTGGTAGCGGAGTTGTAACTGTAGGCCCTCGGGAACATAGAGAAATCATGGTGTAATTGAACTTTTCATAAATTTTCATACCCCCCAAAATGACTAAATCTGCCAATATCTCCTAAACTACAATAGCCAGGAATACGCCGATAGGCTCATTCGACGTAACTTTTGATTTGCTACAGTCTGGTAGCGGAGTTGTAACTGTAGGCCCTCGGGAACATAGAGAAATCATGGTGTAATTGAACTTTTCATAAATTTTCATACCCCCCAAAATGGCTAAATCTGCCAATATCTCCTAAACTACAATAGCCAGGAAAACGCCGATAGGCTCATTCGACGTAACTTTTGATTTGCTACAGTCTGGTAGCGGAGTTGTAACTGTAGGCCCTCGGGAACATAGAGAAATCATGGTGTAATTGAACTTTTCATAAATTTTCATACCCCCCAAAATGGCTAAATCTGCCAATATCTCCTAAACTACAATAGCCAGGAATACGCTGATAGGCTCATTCGACGTAACTTTTGATTTGCTACAGTCTGGTAGCGGAGTTGTAACTGTAGGCCCTCGGGAACATAGAGAAATCATGGTGTAATTGAACTTTTCATAAATTTTCATACCCCCCAAAATGGCTAAATCTGCCAATATCTCCTAAACTACAATAGCCAGGAATACGCCGATAGGCTCATTCGACGTAACTTTTGATTTGCTACAGTCTGGTAGCGGAGTTGTAACTGTAGGCCCTCGGGAACATAGAGAAATCTTGGTGTAATTGAACTTTTCATAAATTTTCATACCCCCCAAAATGGCTAAATCTGCCAATATCTCCTAAACTACAATAGCCAGGAATACGCCGATAGGCTCATTCGACGTAACTTTTGATTTGCTACAGTCTGGTAGCGGAGTTGTAACTGTAGGCCCTCGGGAACATAGAGAAATCTTGGTGTAATTGAACTTTTCATAAATTTTCATACCCCCGAAAATGACTAAATCTGCCAATATCTCCTAAACTACAATAGCCAGGAATACGCCGATAGGCTCATTCGACGTAACTTTTGATTTGCTACAGTCTGGTAGCGAAGTTGTAACTGTAGGCCCTCGGGAACATAGAGAAATCATGGTGTAATTGAACTTTTCATAAATTTTCATACCCCCCAAAATGGCTAAATCTGCCAATATCTCCTAAACTACAATAGCCAGGAATACGCCGATAGGCTCATTCGACGTAACTTTTGATTTGCTACAGTCTGGTAGCGGAGTTGTAACTGTAGGCCCTCGGGAACATAGAGAAATCATGGTGTAATTGAACTTTTCATAAATTTTCATACCCCCCAAAATGGCTAAATCTGCCAATATCTCCTAAACTACAATAGCCAGGAATACGCCGATAGGCTCATTCGACGTAACTTTTGATTTGCTACAGTCTGGTAGCGGAGTTGTAACTGTAGGCCCTCATGAACATAGAGAAATCATGGTGTAATTGAACTTTTCATAAATTTTCATACCCCCCAAAATGGCTAAATCTGCCAATATCTCCTAAACTACAATAGCCAGGAATACGCCGATAGGCTCATTCGACGTAACTTTTGATTTGCTACAGTCTGGTAGCGGAGTTGTAACTGTAGGCCCTCGGGAACATAGAGAAATCATGGTGTAATTGAACTTTTCATAAATTTTCATACCCCCCAAAATGGCTAAATCTGCCAATATCTCCTAAACTACAATAGCCAGGAATACGCCGATGGGCTCATTCGACGTAACTTTTGATTTGCTACAGTCTGGTAGCGGAGTTGTAACTGTAGGCCCTCGGGAACATAGAGAAATCATGGTGTAATTGAACTTTTCATAAATTTTCATACCCCCCAAAATGGCTAAATCTGCCAATATCTCCTAAACTACAATAGCCAGGAATACGCCGATAGGCTCATTCGACGTAACTTTTGATTTGCTACAGTCTGGTAGCGGAGTTGTAACTGTAGGCCCTCGGGAACATAGAGAAATCATGGTGTAATTGAACTTTTCATAAATTTTCATACCCCCCAAAATGGCTAAATCTGCCAATATCTCCTAAACTACAATAGCCAGGAATACGCCGATAGGCTCATTCGACGTAACTTTTGATTTGCTACAGTCTGGTAGCGGAGTTGTAACTGTAGGCCCTCGGGAACATAGAGAAATCTTGGTGTAATTGAACTTTTCATAAATTTTCATACCCCCCAAAATGGCTAAATCTGCCAATATCTCCTAAACTACAATAGCCAGGAATACGCCGATAGGCTCATTCGACGTAACTTTTGATTTGCTACAGTCTGGTAGCGGAGTTGTAACTGTAGGCCCCCGGGAACATAGAGAAATCTTGGTGTAATTGAACTTTTCATAAATTTTCATACCCCCCAAAATGGCTAAATCTGCCAATATCTCCTAAACTACAATAGCCAGGAATACGCCGATAGGCTCATTCGACGTAACTTTTGATTTGCTACAGTCTGGTAGCGGAGTTGTAACTGTAGGCCCTCGGGAACATAGAGAAATCATGGTGTAATTGAACTTTTCATAAATTTTCATACCCCCCAAAATGGCTAAATCTGCCAATATCTCCTAAACTACAATAGCCAGGAATACGCCGATAGGCTCATTCGACGTAACTTTTGATTTGCTACAGTCTGGTAGCGGAGTTGTAACTGTAGGCCCTCGGGAACATAGAGAAATCATGGTGTAATTGAACTTTTCATAAATTTTCATACCCCCCAAAATGGCTAAATCTGCCAATATCTCCTAAACTACAATAGCCAGGAATACGCCGATAGGCTCATTCGACGTAACTTTTGATTTGCTACAGTCTGGTAGCGGAGTTGTAACTGTAGGCCCTCGGGAACATAGAGAAATCATGGTGTAATTGAACTTTTCATAAATTTTCATACCCCCCAAAATGGCTAAATCTGCCAATATCTCCTAAACTACAATAGCCAGGAATACGCCGATAGGCTCATTCGACGTAACTTTTGATTTGCTACAGTCTGGTAGCGGAGTTGTAACTGTAGGCCCTCGGGAACATAGAGAAATCATGGTGTAATTGAACTTTTCATAAATTTTCATACCCCCCAAAATGGCTAAATCTGCCAATATCTCCTAAACTACAATAGCCAGGAATACGCCGATAGGCTCATTCGACGTAACTTTTGATTTGCTACAGTCTGGTAGCGGAGTTGTAACTGTAGGCCCTCGGGAACATAGAGAAATCATGGTGTAATTGAACTTTTCATAAATTTTCATACCCCCCAAAATGGCTAAATCTGCCAATATCTCCTAAACTACAATAGCCAGGAATACGCCGATAGGCTCATTCGACGTAACTTTTGATTTGCTACAGTCTGGTAGCGGAGTTGTAACTGTAGGCCCTCGGGAACATAGAGAAATCATGGTGTAATTGAACTTTTCATAAATTTTCATACCCCCCAAAATGGCTAAATCTGCCAATGTCTCCTAAACTACAATAGCCAGGAATACGCCGATAGGCTCATTCGACGTAACTTTTGATTTGCTACAGTCTGGTAGCGGAGTTGTAACTGTAGGCCCTCGGGAACATAGAGAAATCATGGTGTAATTGAACTTTTCATAAATTTTCATACCCCCCAAAATGGCTAAATCTGCCAATATCTCCTAAACTACAATAGCCAGGAATACGCCGATAGGCTCATTCGACGTAACTCTTGATTTGCTACAGTCTGGTAGCGGAGTTGTAACTGTAGGCCCTCGGGAACATAAAGAAATCATGTTGTAATTGAACTTTTCATAAATTTTCATACCCCGCAAAATGGCTAAATCTGCCAATATCTCCTAAACTACAATAGCCAGGAATACGCCGATAGGCTCATTCGACGTAACTTTTGATTTGCTACAGTCTGGTAGCGGAGTTGTAACTGTAGGCCCTCGGGAACATAGAGAAATCATGGTGTAATTGAACTTTTCATAAATTTTCATACCCCCCAAAATGGCTAAATCTGCCAATATCTCCTAAACTACAATAGCCAGGAATACGCCGATGGGCTCATTCGACGTAACTTTTGATTTGCTACAGTCTGGTAGCGGAGTTGTAACTGTAGGCCCTCGGGAACATAGAGAAATCATGGTGTAATTGAACTTTTCATAAATTTTCATACCCCCCAAAATGGCTAAATCTGCCAATATCTCCTAAACTACAATAGCCAGGAATACGCCGATAGGCTCATTCGACGTAACTTTTGATTTGCTACAGTCTGGTAGCGGAGTTGTAACTGTAGGCCCTCGGGAACATAGAGAAATCATGGTGTAATTGAACTTTTCATAAATTTTCATACCCCCCAAAATGGCTAAATCTGCCAATATCTCCTAAACTACAATAGCCAGGAATACGCCGATAGGCTCATTCGACGTAACTTTTGATTTGCTACAGTCTGGTAGCGGAGTTGTAACTGTAGGCCCTCGGGAACACAGAGAAATCATGAACTTTTCATAAATTTTCATACCCCCCAAAATGGCTAAATCTGCCAATATCTCCTAAACTACAATAGCCAGGAATACGCCGATAGGCTCATTCGACGTAACTTTTGATTTGCTACAGTCTGGTAGCGGAGTTGCAACTGTAGGCCCTCGGGAACATAGAGAAATCATGGTGTAATTGAACTTTTCATAAATTTTCATACCCCCCAAAATGGCTAAATCTGCCAATATCTCCTAAACTACAATAGCCAGGAATACGCCGATAGGCTCATTCGACGTAACTTTTGATTTGCTACAGTCTGGTAGCGGAGTTGTAACTGTAGGCCCTCGGGAACATAGAGAAATCATGGTGTAATTGAACTTTTCATAAATTTTCATACCCCCCAAAATGGCTAAATCTGCCAATATCTCCTAAACCACAATAGCCAGGAATACGCCGATAGGCTGATTCGACGTAACTTTTGATTTGCTACAGTCTGGTAGCGGAGTTGTAACTGTAGGCCCTCGGGAACATAGAGAAATCATGGTGTAATTGAACTTTTCATAAATTTTCATACCCCCCAAAATGGCTAAATCTGCCAATATCTCCTAAACTACAATAGCCAGGAATACGCCGATAGGCTCATTCGACGTAACTTTTGATTTGCTACAGTCTGGTAGCGGAGTTGTAACTGTAGGCCCTCGGGAACATAGAGAAATCATGGTGTAATTGAACTTTTCATAAATTTTCATACCCCCCAAAATGGCTAAATCTGCCAATATCTCCTAAACTACAATAGCCAGGAATACGCCGATAGGCTCATTCGACGTAACTTTTGATTTGCTACAGTCTGGTAGCGGAGTTGTAACTGTAGGCCCTCGGGAACATAGAGAAATCATGGTGTAATTGAACTTTTCATAAATTTTCATACCCCCCAAAATGGCTAAATCTGCCAATATCTCCTAAACTACAATAGCCAGGAATACGCCGATAGGCTCATTCGACGTAACTTTTGATTTGCTACAGTCTGGTAGCGGAGTTGTAACTTGAGGCCCTCGGGAACATAGAGAAATCATGGTGTAATTGAACTTTTCATAAATTTTCATACCCCCCAAAATGGCTAAATCTGCCAATGTCTCCTAAACTACAATAGCCAGGAATACGCCGATAGGCTCATTCGACGTAACTTTTGATTTGCTACAGTCTGGTAGCGGAGTTGTAACTGTAGGCCCTCGGGAACACAGAGAAATCATGAACTTTTCATAAATTTTCATACCCCCCAAAATGGCTAAATCTGCCAATATCTCCTAAACTACAATAGCCAGGAATACGCCGATAGGCTCATTCGACGTAACTTTTGATTTGCTACAGTCTGGTAGCGGAGTTGCAACTGTAGGCCCTCGGGAACATAGAGAAATCATGGTGTAATTGAACTTTTCATAAATTTTCATACCCCCCAAAATGGCTAAATCTGCCAATATCTCCTAAACTACAATAGCCAGGAATACGCCGATAGGCTCATTCGACGTAACTTTTGATTTGCTACAGTCTGGTAGCGGAGTTGTAACTATAGGCCCTCGGGAACATAGAGAAATCATGGTGTAATTGAACTTTTCATAAATTTTCATACCCCCCAAAATGGCTAAATCTGCCAATATCTCCTAAACCACAATAGCCAGGAATACGCCGATAGGCTGATTCGACGTAACTTTTGATTTGCTACAGTCTGGTAGCGGAGTTGTAACTGTAGGCCCTCGGGAACATAGAGAAATCATGGTGTAATTGAACTTTTCATAAATTTTCATACCCCCCAAAATGGCTAAATCTGCCAATATCTCCTAAACTACAATAGCCAGGAATACGCCGATAGGCTCATTCGACGTAACTTTTGATTTGCTACAGTCTGGTAGCGGAGTTGTAACTGTAGGCCCTCGGGAACATAGAGAAATCATGGTGTAATTGAACTTTTCATAAATTTTCATACCCCCCAAAATGGCTAAATCTGCCAATATCTCCTAAACTACAATAGCCAGGAATACGCCGATAGGCTCATTCGACGTAACTCTTGATTTGCTACAGTCTGGTAGCGGAGTTGTAACTGTAGGCCCTCAGGAACATAAAGAAATCATGGTGTAATTGAACTTTTCATAAATTTTCATACCCCCCAAAATGGCTAAATCTGCCAATATCTCCTAAACTACAATAGCCAGGAATACGCCGATAGGCTCATTCGACGTAACTTTTGATTTGCTACAGTCTGGTAGCGGAGTTGTAACTGTAGGCCCTCGGGAACATAGAGAAATCATGGTGTAATTGAACTTTTCATAAATTTTCATACCCCCCAAAATGGCTAAATCTGCCAATATCTCCTAAACTACAATAGCCAGGAATACGCCGATAGGCTCATTCGACGTAACTTTTGATTTGCTACAGTCTGGTAGCGGAGTTGTAACTGTAGGCCCTCGGGAACATAGAGAAATCATGGTGTAATTGAACTTTTCATAAATTTTCATACCCCCCAAAATGGCTAAATCTTCCAATATCTCCTAAACTACAATAGCCAGGAATACGCCGATAGGCTCATTCGACGTAACTTTTGATTTGCTACAGTCTGGTAGCGGAGTTGTAACTGTAGGCCCTCGGGAACATAGAGAAATCATGGTGTAATTGAACTTTTCATAAATTTTCATACCCCCCAAAATGGCTAAATCTGCCAATGTCTCCTTAACTACAATAGCCAGGAATACGCCGATAGGCTCATTCGACGTAACTTTTGATTTGCTACAGTCTGGTAGCGGAGTTGTAACTGTAGGCCCTCGGGAACATAGAGAAATCATGGTGTAATTGAACTTTTCATAAATTTTCATACCCCCCAAAATGGCTAAATCTGCCAATATCTCCTAAACTACAATAGCCAGGAATACGCCGATGGGCTCATTCGACGTAACTTTTGATTTGCTACAGTCTGGTAGCGGAGTTGTAACTGTAGGCCCTCGGGAACATAGAGAAATCATGGTGTAATTGAACTTTTCATAAATTTTCATACCCCCCAAAATGGCTAAATCTGCCAATATCTCCTAAACTACAATAGCCAGGAATACGCCGATAGGCTCATTCGACGTAACGTTTGATTTGCTACAGTCTGGTAGCGGAGTTGTAACTGTAGGCCCTCGGGAACATAGAGAAATCATGGTGTAATTGAACTTTTCATAAATTTTCATACCCCCCAAAATGGCTAAATCTGCCAATATCTCCTAAACTACAATAGCCAGGAATACGCCGATAGGCTCATTCGACGTAACTTTTGATTTGCTACAGTCTGGTAGCGGAGTTGTAACTGTAGGCCCTCGGGAACATAGAGAAATCATGGTGTAATTGAACTTTTCATAAATTTTCATACCCCCCAAAATGGCTAAATCTGCCAATATCTCCTAAACTACAATAGCCAGGAATACGCCGATAGGCTCATTCGACGTAACTTTTGATTTGCTACAGTCTGGTAGCGGAGTTGTAACTGTAGGCCCTCGGGAACATAGAGAAATCATGGTGTAATTGAACTTTTCATAAATTTTCATACCCCCCAAAATGGCTAAATCTGCCAATATCTCCTAAACTACAATAGCCAGGAATACGCCGATATGCTCATTCGACGTAACTTTTGATTTGCTATAGTCTGGTAGCGGAGTTGTAACTGTAGGCCCTCGGGAACATAAAGAAATCATGGTGTAATTGAACTTTTCATAAATTTTCATACCCCCCAAAATGGCTAAATCTGCCAATATCTCCTAAACTACAATAGCCAGGAATACGCCGATAGGCTCATTCGACGTAACTTTTGATTTGCTACAGTCTGGTAGCGGAGTTGTAACTGTAGGCCCTCGGGAACATAGAGAAATCATGGTGTAATTGAACTTTTCATAAATTTTCATACCCCCCAAAATGGCTAAATCTGCCAATATCTCCTAAACTACAATAGCCAGGAATACGCCGATAGGCTCATTCGACGTAACTTTTGATTTGCTACAGTCTGGTAGCGGAGTTGTAACTGTAGGCCCTCGGGAACATAGAGAAATCATGGTGTAATTGAACTTTTCATAAATTTTCATACCCCCCAAAATGGCTAAATCTGCCAATATCTCCTAAACTACAATAGCCAGGAATACGCCGATAGGCTCATTCGACGTAACTTTTGATTTGCTACAGTCTGGTAGCGGAGTTGTAACTGTAGGCCCTCGGGAACATAGAGAAATCTTGGTGTAATTGAACTTTTCATAAATTTTCATACCCCCCAAAATGGCTAAATCTGCCAATGTCTCCTAAACTACAATAGCCAGGAATACGCCGATAGGCTCATTCGACGTAACTTTTGATTTGCTACAGTCTGGTAGCGGAGTTGTAACTGTAGGCCCTCGGGAACATAGAGAAATCATGGTGTAATTGAACTTTTCATAAATTTTCATACCCCCCAAAATGGCTAAATCTGCCAATGTCTCCTAAACTACAATAGCCAGGAATACGCCGATAGGCTCATTCGACGTAACTTTTGATTTGCTACAGTCTGGTAGCGGAGTTGTAACTGTAGGCCCTCGGGAACACAGAGAAATCATGAACTTTTCATAAATTTTCATACCCCCCAAAATGGCTAAATCTGCCAATATCTCCTAAACTACAATAGCCAGGAATACGCCGATAGGCTCATTCGACGTAACTTTTGATTTGCTACAGTCTGGTAGCGGAGTTGTAACTGTAGGCCCTCGGGAACATAGAGAAATCATGGCGTAATTGAACTTTTCATAAATTTTCATACCCCCCAAAATGGCTAAATCTGCCAATATCTCCTAAACTACAATAGCCAGGAATACGCCGATAGGCTCATTCGACGTAACTTTTGATTTGCTATAGTCTGGTAGCGGAGTTGTAACTGTAGGCCCTCGGGAACATAGAGAAATCATGGTGTAATTGAACTTTTCATAAATTTTCATACCCCCCAAAATGGCTAAATCTGCCAATATCTCCTAAACTACAATAGCCAGGAATACGCCGATAGGCTCATTCGACGTAACTTTTGATTTGCTACAGTCTGGTGGCGGAGTTGTAACTGTAGGCCCTCGGGAACATAGAGAAATCTTGGTGTAATTGAACTTTTCATAAATTTTCATACCCCCCAAAATGGCTAAATCTGCCAATATCTCCTAAACTACAATAGCCAGGAATACGCCGATAGGCTCATTCGACGTAACTTTTGATTTGCTACAGTCTGGTAGCGGAGTTGTAACTGTAGGCCCTCGGGAACATAGAGAAATCATGGTGTAATTGAACTTTTCATAAATTTTCATACCCCCCAAAATGGCTAAATCTGCCAATATCTCCTAAACTACAATAGCCAGGAATACGCCGATAGGCTCATTCGACGTAACTTTTGATTTGCTACAGTCTGGTAGCGGAGTTGTAACTGTAGGCCCTCGGGAACATAGAGAAATCATGGTGTAATTGAACTTTTCATAAATTTTCATACCCCCCAAAATGGCTAAATCTGCCAATATCTCCTCAACTACAATAGCCAGGAATACTCCGATAGGCTCATTCGACGTAACTTTTGATTTGCTACAGTCTGGTAGCGGAGTTGTAACTGTAGGCCCTCGGGAACATAGAGAAATCATGGTGTAATTGAACTTTTCATAAATTTTCATACCCCCCAAAATAGCTAAATCTGCCAATATCTCCTAAACTACAATAGCCAGGAATACGCCGATAGGCTCATTCGACGTAACTTTTGATTTGCTACAGTCTGGTAGCGGAGTTGTAACTGTAGGCCCTCGGGAACACAGAGAAATCATGGTGTAATTAAACTTTTCATAAATTTTCATACCCCCCAAAATGGCTAAATCTGCCAATATCTCCTAAACTACAATAGCCAGGAATACGCCGATAGGCTCATTCGACGTAACTTTTGATTTGCTACAGTCTGGTAGCGGAGTTGTAACTGTAGGCCCTCGGGAACATAGAGAAATCATGGTGTAATTGAACTATTCATAAATTTTCATACCCCCCAAAATGGCTAAATCTGCCAATATCTCCTAAACTACAATAGCCAGGAATACGCCGATAGGCTCATTCGACGTAACTTTTGATTTGCTACAGTCTGGTAGCGGAGTTGTAACTGTAGGCCCTCGGGAACATAGAGAAATCATGGTGTAATTGAACTTTTCATAAATTTTCATACCCCCCAAAATGGCTAAATCTGCCAATATCTCCTAAACTACGATAGCCAGGAATACGCCGATAGGCTCATTCGACGTAACTTTTGATTTGCTACAGTCTGGTAGCGGAGTTGTAACTGTAGGCCCTCGGGAACATAGAGAAATCATGGTGTAATTGAACTTTTCATAAATTTTCATACCCCCCAAAATGGCTAAATCTGCCAATATCTCCTAAACTACAATAGCCAGGAATACGCCGATAGGCTCATTCGACGTAACTTTTGATTTGCTACAGTCTGGTAGCGGAGTTGTAACTGTAGGCCCTCGGGAACATAGAGAAATCATGGTGTAATTGAACTTTTCATAAATTTTCATACCCCCCAAAATGGCTAAATCTGCCAATATCTCCTAAACTACAATAGCCAGGAATACGCCGATAGGCTCATTCGACGTAACTTTTGATTTGCTACAGTCTGGTAGCGGAGTTGTAACTGTAGGCCCTCGGGAACATAGAGAAATCATGGTGTAATTGAACTTTTCATAAATTTTCATACCCCCCAAAATGGCTAAATCTGCCAATATCTCCTAAACTACAATAGCCAGGAATACGCCGATAGGCTCATTCGACGTAACTTTTGATTTGCTACAGTCTGGTAGCGGAGTTGTAACTGTAGGCCCTCGGGAACATAGAGAAATCATGGTGTAATTGAACTTTTCATAAATTTTCATACCCCCCAAAATGGCTAAATCTGCCAATGTCTCCTAAACTACAATAGCCAGGAATACGCCGATAGGCTCATTCGACGTAACTTTTGATTTGCTACAGTCTGGTAGCGGAGTTGTAACTGTAGGCCCTCGGGAACATAGAGAAATCATGGTGTAATTGAACTTTTCATAAATTTTCATACCCCCCAAAATGGCTAAATCTGCCAATGTCTCCCAAACTACAATAGCCAGGAATACGCCGATAGGCTCATTCGACGTAACTTTTGATTTGCTACAGTCTGGTAGCGGAGTTGTAACTGTAGGCCCTCGGGAACACAGAGAAATCATGAACTTTTCATAAATTTTCATACCCCCCAAAATGGGTAAATCTGCCAATATCTCCTAAACTACAATAGCCAGGAATACGCCGATAGGCTCATTCGACGTAACTTTTGATTTGCTACAGTCTGGTAGCGGAGTTGCAACTGTAGGCCCTCGGGAACATAGAGAAATCATGGTGTAATTGAACTTTTCATAAATTTTCATACCCCCCAAAATGGCTAAATCTGCCAATATCTCCTAAACTACAATAGCCAGGAATACGCCGATAGGCTCATTCGACGTAACTTTTGATTTGCTACAGTCTGGTAGCGGAGTTGTAACTATAGGCCCTCGGGAACATAGAGAAATCATGGTGTAATTGAACTTTTCATAAATTTTCATACCCCCCAAAATGGCTAAATCTGCCAATATCTCCTAAACCACAATAGCCAGGAATACGCCGATAGGCTGATTCGACGTAACTTTTGATTTGCTACAGTCTGGTAGCGGAGTTGTAACTGTAGGCCCTCGGGAACATAGAGAAATCATGGTGTAATTGAACTTTTCATAAATTTTCATACCCCCCAAAATGGCTAAATCTGCCAATATCTCCTAAACTACAATAGCCAGGAATACGCCGATAGGCTCATTCGACGTAACTTTTGATTTGCTACAGTCTGGTAGCGGAGTTGTAACTGTAGGCCCTCGGGAACATAGAGAAATCATGGTGTAATTGAACTTTTCATAAATTTTCATACCCCTTAAAATGGCTAAATCTGCCAATATCTCCTAAACTACAATAGCCAGGAATACGCCGATAGGCTCATTCGACGTAACTCTTGATTTGCTACAGTCTGGTAGCGGAGTTGTAACTGTAGGCCCTCAGGAACATAAAGAAATCATGGTGTAATTGAACTTTTCATAAATTTTCATACCCCCCAAAATGGCTAAATCTGCCAATATCTCCTAAACTACAATAGCCAGGAATACGCCGATAGAGTCATTCGACGTAACTTTTGATTTGCTACAGTCTGGTAGCGGAGTTGTAACTGTAGGCCCTCGGGAACATAGAGAAATCATGGTGTAATTGAACTTTTCATAAATTTTTATACCCCCCAAAATGGCTAAATCAGCCAATATCTCCTAAACTACAATAGCCAGGAATACGCCGATAGGCTCATTCGACGTAACTTTTGATTTGCTACAGTCTGGTAGCGGAGTTGTAACTGTAGGCCCTCGGGAACATAGAGAAATCATGGTGTAATTGAACTTTTCATAAATTTTCATACCCCCAAAAATGGCTAAATCTGCCAATATCTCCTAAACTACAATAGCCAGGAATACGCCGATAGGCTCATTCGACGTAACTTTTGATTTGCTACAGTCTAATAGCGGAGTTGTAACTGTGGGCCCTCGGGAACATAGAGAAATCATGGTGTAATTGAACTTTTCATAAATTTTCATACCCCCCAAAATGGCTAAATCTGCCAATATCTCCTAAACTACAATAGCCAGGAATACGCCGATAGGCTCATTCGACGTAACTTTTGATTTGCTACAGTCTGGTAGCGGAGTTGTAACTGTAGGCCCTCGGGAACATAGAGAAATCATGGTGTAATTGAACTTTTCATAAATTTTCATACCCCCCAAAATGGCTAAATCTGCCAATATCTCCTAAACTACAATAGCCAGGAATACGCCGATAGGCTCATTCGACGTAACTTTTGATTTGCTACAGTCTGGTAGCGGAGTTGTAACTGTAGGCCCTCGGGAACATAGAGAAATCATGGTGTAATTGAACTTTTCATAAATTTTCATACCCCCCAAAATGGCTAAATCTGCCAATGTCTCCCAAACTACAATAGCCAGGAATACGCCGATAGGCTCATTCGACGTAACTTTTGATTTGCTACAGTCTGGTAGCGGAGTTGTAACTGTAGGCCCTCGGGAACACAGAGAAATCATGAACTTTTCATAAATTTTCATACCCCCCAAAATGGCTAAATCTGCCAATATCTCCTAAACTACAATAGCCAGGAATACGCCGATAGGCTCATTCGACGTAACTTTTGATTTGCTACAGTCTGGTAGCGGAGTTGCAACTGTAGGCCCTCGGGAACATAGAGAAATCATGGTGTAATTGAACTTTTCATAAATTTTCATACCCCCCAAAATGGCTAAATCTGCCAATATCTCCTAAACTACAATAGCCAGGAATACGCCGATAGGCTCATTCGACGTAACTTTTGATTTGCTACAGTCTGGTAGCGGAGTTGTAACTATAGGCCCTCGGGAACATAGAGAAATCATGGTGTAATTGAACTTTTCATAAATTTTCATACCCCCCAAAATGGCTAAATCTGCCAATATCTCCTAAACCACAATAGCCAGGAATACGCCGATAGGCTGATTCGACGTAACTTTTGATTTGCTACAGTCTGGTAGCGGAGTTGTAACTGTAGGCCCTCGGGAACATAGAGAAATCATGGTGTAATTGAACTTTTCATAAATTTTCATACCCCCCAAAATGGCTAAATCTGCCAATATCTCCTAAACTACAATAGCCAGGAATACGCCGATAGGCTCATTCGACGTAACTTTTGATTTGCTACAGTCTGGTAGCGGAGTTGTAACTGTAGGCCCTCGGGAACATAGAGAAATCATGGTGTAATTGAACTTTTCATAAATTTTCATACCCCTTAAAATGGCTAAATCTGCCAATATCTCCTAAACTACAATAGCCAGGAATACGCCGATAGGCTCATTCGACGTAACTCTTGATTTGCTACAGTCTGGTAGCGGAGTTGTAACTGTAGGCCCTCAGGAACATAAAGAAATCATGGTGTAATTGAACTTTTCATAAATTTTCATACCCCCCAAAATGGCTAAATCTGCCAATATCTCCTAAACTACAATAGCCAGGAATACGCCGATAGAGTCATTCGACGTAACTTTTGATTTGCTACAGTCTGGTAGCGGAGTTGTAACTGTAGGCCCTCGGGAACATAGAGAAATCATGGTGTAATTGAACTTTTCATAAATTTTTATACCCCCCAAAATGGCTAAATCAGCCAATATCTCCTAAACTACAATAGCCAGGAATACGCCGATAGGCTCATTCGACGTAACTTTTGATTTGCTACAGTCTGGTAGCGGAGTTGTAACTGTAGGCCCTCGGGAACATAGAGAAATCATGGTGTAATTGAACTTTTCATAAATTTTCATACCCCCAAAAATGGCTAAATCTGCCAATATCTCCTAAACTACAATAGCCAGGAATACGCCGATAGGCTCATTCGACGTAACTTTTGATTTGCTACAGTCTAATAGCGGAGTTGTAACTGTGGGCCCTCGGGAACATAGAGAAATCATGGTGTAATTGAACTTTTCATAAATTTTCATACCCCCCAAAATGGCTAAATCTGCCAATATCTCCTAAACTACAATAGCCAGGAATACGCCGATAGGCTCATTCGACGTAACTTTTGATTTGCTACAGTCTGGTAGCGGAGTTGTAACTGTAGGCCCTCGGGAACATAGAGAAATCATGGTGTAATTGAACTTTTCATAAATTTTCATACCCCCCAAAATGGCTAAATCTGCCAATATCTCCTAAACTACAATAGCCAGGAATACGCCGATAGGCTCATTCGACGTAACTTTTGATTTGCTACAGTCTGGTAGCGGAGTTGTAACTGTAGGCCCTCAGGAACATAGAGAAATCATGGTGTAATTGAACTTTTCATAAATTTTCATACCCCCCAAAATGGCTAAATCTGCCAATATCTCCTAAACTACAATAGCCAGGAATACGCCGATAGGCTCATTCGACGTAACTTTTGATTTGCTACAGTCTGGTAGCGGAGTTGTAACTGTAGGCCCTCGGGAACATAGAGAAATCATGGTGTAATTGAACTTTTCATAAATTTTCATACCCCCCAAAATGGCTAAATCTGCCAATATCTACTAAACTACAATAGCCAGGAATACGCCGATAGGCTCATTCGACGTAACTTTTGATTTGCTACAGTCTGGTAGCGGAGTTGTAGCTGTAGGCCCTCGGGAACATAGAGAAATCCTGGTGTAATTGAACTTTTCATAAATTTTCATACCCCCCAAAATGGCTAAATCTGCCAATATCTCCTAAACTACAATAGCCAGGAATACGCCGATAGGCTCATTCGACGTAACTTTTGATTTGCTACAGTCTGGTAGCGGAGTTGTAACTGTAGGCCCTCGGGAACATAGAGAAATCATGGTGTAATTGAACTTTTCATAAATTTTCATACCCCCCAAAATGGCTAAATCTGCCAATATCTCCTAAACTACAATAGCCAGGAATACGCCGATAGGCTCATTCGACGTAACTTTTGATTTGCTACAGTCTGGTAGCGGAGTTGTAACTGTAGGCCCTCGGGAACACAGAGAAATCATGAACTTTTCATAAATTTTCATACCCCCCAAAATGGCTAAATCTGCCAATATCTCCTAAACTACAATAGCCAGGAATACGCCGATAGGCTCATTCGACGTAACTTTTGATTTGCTACAGTCTGGTAGCGGAGTTGTAACTGTAGGCCCTCAGGAACATAGAGAAATCATGGTGTAATTGAACTTTTCATAAATTTTCATACCCCCCAAAATGGCTAAATCTGCCAATATCTCCTAAACTACAATAGCCAGGAATACGCCGATAGGCTCATTCGACGTAACTTTTGATTTGCTACAGTCTGGTAGCGGAGTTGTAACTGTAGGCCCTCGGGAACATAGAGAAATCATGGTGTAATTGAACTTTTCATAAATTTTCATACCCCCCAAAATGGCTAAATCTGCCAATATCTACTAAACTACAATAGCCAGGAATACGCCGATAGGCTCATTCGACGTAACTTTTGATTTGCTACAGTCTGGTAGCGGAGTTGTAGCTGTAGGCCCTCGGGAACATAGAGAAATCCTGGTGTAATTGAACTTTTCATAAATTTTCATACCCCCCAAAATGGCTAAATCTGCCAATATCTCCTAAACTACAATAGCCAGGAATACGCCGATAGGCTCATTCGACGTAACTTTTGATTTGCTACAGTCTGGTAGCGGAGTTGTAACTGTAGGCCCTCGGGAACATAGAGAAATCATGGTGTAATTGAACTTTTCATAAATTTTCATACCCCCCAAAATGGCTAAATCTGCCAATATCTCCTAAACTACAATAGCCAGGAATACGCCGATAGGCTCATTCGACGTAACTTTTGATTTGCTACAGTCTGGTAGCGGAGTTGTAACTGTAGGCCCTCGGGAACATAGAGAAATCATGGTGTAATTGAACTTTTCATAAATTTTCATACCCCCCAAAATGGCTAAATCTGCCAATATCTCCTAAACTACAATAGCCAGGAATACGCCGATAGGCTCATTCGACGTAACTTTTGATTTGCTACAGTCTGGTAGCGGAGTTGTAACTGTAGGCCCTCGGGAACATAGAGAAATCATGGTGTAATTGAACTTTTCATAAATTTTCATACCCCCCAAAATGGCTAAATCTGCCAATATCTCCTAAACTACAATAGCCAGGAATACGCCGATAGGCTCATTCGACGTAACTTTTGATTTGCTACAGTCTGGTAGCGGAGTTGTAACTGTAGGCCCTCGGGAACATAGAGAAATCATGGTGTAATTGAACTTTTCATAAATTTTCATACCCCCCAAAATGGCTAAATCTGCCAATGTCTCCTAAACTACAATAGCCAGGAATACGCCGATAGGCTCATTCGACGTAACTTTTGATTTGCTACAGTCTGGTAGCGGAGTTGTAACTGTAGGCCCTCGGGAACATAGAGAAATCATGGCGTAATTGAACTTTTCATAAATTTTCATACCCCCCAAAATGGCTAAATCTGCCAATGTCTCCCAAACTACAATAGCCAGGAATACGCCGATAGGCTCATTCGACGTAACTTTTGATTTGCTACAGTCTGGTAGCGGAGTTGTAACTGTAGGCCCTCGGGAACACAGAGAAATCATGAACTTTTCATAAATTTTCATACCCCCCAAAATGGCTAAATCTGCCAATATCTCCTAAACTACAATAGCCAGGAATACGCCGATAGGCTCATTCGACGTAACTTTTGATTTGCTACAGTCTGGTAGCGGAGTTGCAACTGTAGGCCCTCGGGAACATAGAGAAATCATGGTGTAATTGAACTTTTCATAAATTTTCATACCCCCCAAAATGGCTAAATCTGCCAATATCTCCTAAACTACAATAGCCAGGAATACGCCGATAGGCTCATTCGACGTAACTTTTGATTTGCTACAGTCTGGTAGCGGAGTTGTAACTATAGGCCCTCGGGAACATAGAGAAATCATGGTGTAATTGAACTTTTCATAAATTTTCATACCCCCCAAAATGGCTAAATCTGCCAATATCTCCTAAACCACAATAGCCAGGAATACGCCGATAGGCTCATTCGACGTAACTTTTGATTTGCTACAGTCTGGTAGCGGAGTTGTAACTGTAGGCCCTCGGGAACATAGAGAAATCATGGTGTAATTGAACTTTTCATAAATTTTCATACCCCCCAAAATGGCTAAATCTGCCAATATCTCCTAAACTACAATAGCCAGGAATACGCCGATAGGCTCATTCGACGTAACTTTTGATTTGCTACAGTCTGGTAGCGGAGTTGTAACTGTAGGCCCTCGGGAACATAGAGAAATCATGGTGTAATTGAACTTTTCATAAATTTTCATACCCCTTAAAATGTCTAAATCTGCCAATATCTCCTAAACTACAATAGCCAGGAATACGCCGATAGGCTCATTCGACGTAACTCTTGATTTGCTACAGTCTGGTAGCGGAGTTGTAACTGTAGGCCCTCAGGAACATAAAGAAATCATGGTGTAATTGAACTTTTCATAAATTTTCATACCCCCCAAAATGGCTAAATCTGCCAATATCTCCTAAACTACAATAGCCAGGAATACGCCG
Source organism: Botryllus schlosseri (assembly GCF_051294905.1). NCBI lineage: Eukaryota > Metazoa > Chordata > Ascidiacea > Stolidobranchia > Styelidae > Botryllus > Botryllus schlosseri. The sequence continues at coordinate 29,610 of NW_027648652.1, forward strand.
ATAGAGTCATTCGACGTAACTTTTGATTTGCTACAGTCTGGTAGCGGAGTTGTAACTGTAGGCCCTCGGGAACATAGAGAAATCATGGTGTAATTGAACTTTTCATAAATTTTTATACCCCCCAAAATGGCTAAATCAGCCAATATCTCCTAAACTACAATAGCCAGGAATACGCCGATAGGCTCATTCGACGTAACTTTTGATTTGCTACAGTCTGGTAGCGGAGTTGTAACTGTAGGCCCTCGGGAACATAGAGAAATCATGGTGTAATTGAACTTTTCATAAATTTTCATACCCCCAAAAATGGCTAAATCTGCCAATATCTCCTAAACTACAATAGCCAGGAATACGCCGATAGGCTCATTCGACGTAACTTTTGATTTGCTACAGTCTGGTAGCGGAGTTGTAACTGTGGGCCCTCGGGAACATAGAGAAATCATGGTGTAATTGAACTTTTCATAAATTTTCATACCCCCCAAAATGGCTAAATCTGCCAATATCTCCTAAACTACAATAGCCAGGAATACGCCGATAGGCTCATTCGACGTAACTTTTAAATTGCTACAGTCTGGTAGCGGAGTTGTAACTGTAGGCCCTCGGGAACTGTAGCAAATCAAAAGTTACGTCGAATGAGCCTATCGGCGTATTCCTGGCTATTGTAGTTTAGGAGATATTGGCAGATTTAGCCATTTTGGGGAGTATGAAAATTTATGAAAAGTTCAATTACACCATGATTTCTCTATGTTCCCGAGGGCCTACAGTTACAACTCCGCTACCAGACTGTAGCAAATCAAAAGTTACGTCGAATGAGCCTATCGGCGTATTCCTGGCTATTGTAGTTTAGGAGATATTGGCAGATTTAGCCATTTTGGGGGGTATGAAAATTTATGAAAAGTTCAATTACACCATAATTTCTCTATGTTCCCGAGGGCCTACAGTTACAACTCCGCTACCAGACTGTAGCAAATCAAAAGTTACGTCGAATGAGCCTATCGGCGTATTCCTGGCTATTGTAGTTCCTGGCTATTGTAGTTTAGGAGATATTGGCAGATTTAGCCATTTTGAGGGTATGAAAATTTATGAAAAGTTCAATTACACCATGATTTCTCTATGTTCCCGAGGGCCTACAGTTACAACTCCGCTACCAGACTGTAGCAACTGTAGCAAATCAAAAGTTACGTCGAATGAGCCTATCGGCGTATTCCTGGCTATTGTAGTTTAGGAGATATTGGCAGATTTAGCCATTTTGGGGGGTATGAAAATTTATGAAAAGTTCAATTACACCATGATTTCTCTATGTTCCCGAGGGCCTACAGCTACAACTCCGCTACCAGACTGTAGCAAATCAAAAGTTACGTCGAATGAGCCTATCGGCGTATTCCTGGCTATTGTAGTTTAGGAGATATTGGCAGATTTAGCCATTTTGGGGGGTATGAAAATTTATGAAAAGTTCAATTACACCATGATTTCTCTATGTTCCCGAGGGCCTACAGTTACAACTCCGCTACCAGACTGTAGCAAATCAAAAGTTACGTCGAATGAGCCTATCGGCGTATTCCTGGCTATTGTAGTTTAGGAGATATTGGCAGATTTAGCCATTTTGGGGGGTATGAAAATTTATGAAAAGTTCAATTACACCATGATTTCTCTATGTTCCTGAGGGCCTACAGTTACAACTCCGCTACCAGACTGTAGCAAATCAAAAGTTACGTCGAATGAGCCTATCGGCGTATTCCTGGCTATTGTAGTTTAGGAGATATTGGCTACAGTCTGGTAGCGGAGTTGTAACTGTAGGCCCTCGGGAACATAGAGAAATCATGGTGTAATTGAACTTTTCATAAATTTTCATACCCCCAAAAATGGCTAAATCTGCCAATATCTCCTAAACTACAATAGCCAGGAATACGCCGATAGGCTCATTCGACGTAACTTTTGATTTGCTACAGTCTGGTAGCGGAGTTGTAACTGTGGGCCCTCGGGAACATAGAGAAATCATGGTGTAATTGAACTTTTCATAAATTTTCATACCCCCCAAAATGGCTAAATCTGCCAATATCTCCTAAACTACAATAGCCAGGAATACGCCGATAGGCTCATTCGACGTAACTTTTAAATTGCTACAGTCTGGTAGCGGAGTTGTAACTGTAGGCCCTCGGGAACATAGAGAAATCATGGTGTAATTGAACTTTTCATAAATTTTCATACCCCCCAAAATGGCTAAATCTGCCAATATCTCCTAAACTACAATAGCCAGGAATACGCCGATAGGCTCATTCGACGTAACTTTTGATTTGCTACAGTCTGGTAGCGGAGTTGTAACTGTAGGCCCTCAGGAACATAGAGAAATCATGGTGTAATTGAACTTTTCATAAATTTTCATACCCCCCAAAATGGCTAAATCTGCCAATATCTCCTAAACTACAATAGCCAGGAATACGCCGATAGGCTCATTCGACGTAACTTTTGATTTGCTACAGTCTGGTAGCGGAGTTGTAACTGTAGGCCCTCGGGAACATAGAGAAATCATGGTGTAATTGAACTTTTCATAAATTTTCATACCCCCCAAAATGGCTAAATCTGCCAATATCTCCTAAACTACAATAGCCAGGAATACGCCGATAGGCTCATTCGACGTAACTTTTGATTTGCTACAGTCTGGTAGCGGAGTTGTAGCTGTAGGCCCTCGGGAACATAGAGAAATCATGGTGTAATTGAACTTTTCATAAATTTTCATACCCCCCAAAATGGCTAAATCTGCCAATATCTCCTAAACTACAATAGCCAGGAATACGCCGATAGGCTCATTCGACGTAACTTTTGATTTGCTACAGTTGCTACAGTCTGGTAGCGGAGTTGTAACTGTAGGCCCTCGGGAACATAGAGAAATCATGGTGTAATTGAACTTTTCATAAATTTTCATACCCTCAAAATGGCTAAATCTGCCAATATCTCCTAAACTACAATAGCCAGGAATACGCCGATAGGCTCATTCGACGTAACTTTTGATTTGCTACAGTCTGGTAGCGGAGTTGTAACTGTAGGCCCTCGGGAACATAGAGAAATTATGGTGTAATTGAACTTTTCATAAATTTTCATACCCCCCAAAATGGCTAAATCTGCCAATATCTCCTAAACTACAATAGCCAGGAATACGCCGATAGGCTCATTCGACGTAACTTTTGATTTGCTACAGTCTGGTAGCGGAGTTGTAACTGTAGGCCCTCGGGAACATAGAGAAATCATGGTGTAATTGAACTTTTCATAAATTTTCATACTCCCCAAAATGGCTAAATCTGCCAATATCTCCTAAACTACAATAGCCAGGAATACGCCGATAGGCTCATTCGACGTAACTTTTGATTTGCTACAGTCTGGTAGCGGAGTTGTAACTGTAGGCCCTCGAGAACATAGAGAAATCATGGTGTAATTGAACTTTTCATAAATTTTCATACCCCCCAAAATGGCTAAATCTGCCAATATCTCCTAAACTACAATAGCCAGGAATACGCCGATAGGCTCATTCGACGTAACTTTTGATTTGCTACAGTCTGGTAGCGGAGTTGTAACTGTAGGCCCTCGGGAACATAGAGAAATCATGGTGTAATTGAACTTTTCATAAATTCTCATACCCCCCAAAATGGCTAAATCTGCCAATATCTCCTAAACTACAATAGCCAGGAATACGCCGATAGGCTCATTCGACGTAACTTTTGATTTGCTACAGTCTGGTAGCGGAGTTGTAACTGTAGGCCCTCGGGAACATAGAGAAATCATGGTGTAATTGAACTTTTCATAAATTTTCATACCCCCCAAAATGGCTAAATCTGCCAATATCTCCTAAACTACAATAGCCAGGAATACGCCGATAGGCTCATTCGACGTAACTTTTGATTTGCTACAGTCTGGTAGCGGAGTTGTAACTGTAGGCCCTCGGGAACATAGAGAAATCATGGTGTAATTGAACTTTTCATAAATTTTCATACCCCCCGAAATGGCTAAATCTGCCAATATCTCCTAAACTACAATAGCCAGGAATACGCCGATAGGCTCATTCGACGTAACTTTTGATTTGCTACAGTCTGGTAGCGGAGTTGTAACTGTAGGCCCTCAGGAACATAGAGAAATCATGGTGTAATTGAACTTTTCATAAATTTTCATACCCCCCAAAATGGCTAAATCTGCCAATATCTCCTAAACTACAATAGCCAGGAATACGCCGATAGGCTCATTCGACGTAACTTTTGATTTGCTACAGTCTGGTAGCGGAGTTGTAACTGTAGGCCCTCGGGAACATAGAGAAATCATGGTGTAATTGAACTTTTCATAAATTTTCATACCCCCCAAAATGGCTAAATCTGCCAATATCTACTAAACTACAATAGCCAGGAATACGCCGATAGGCTCATTCGACGTAACTTTTGATTTGCTACAGTCTGGTAGCGGAGTTGTAGCTGTAGGCCCTCGGGAACATAGAGAAATCCTGGTGTAATTGAACTTTTCATAAATTTTCATACCCCCCAAAATGGCTAAATCTGCCAATATCTCCTAAACTACAATAGCCAGGAATACGCCGATAGGCTCATTCGACGTAACTTTTGATTTGCTACAGTCTGGTAGCGGAGTTGTAACTGTAGGCCCTCGGGAACATAGAGAAATCATGGTGTAATTGAACTTTTCATAAATTTTCATACCCCCCAAAATGGCTAAATCTGCCAATATCTCCTAAACTACAATAGCCAGGAATACGCCGATAGGCTCATTCGACGTAACTTTTGATTTGCTACAGTCTGGTAGCGGAGTTGTAACTGTAGGCCCTCGGGAACATAGAGAAATCATGGTGTAATTGAACTTTTCATAAATTTTCATACCCCCCAAAATGGCTAAATCTGCCAATATCTCCTAAACTACAATAGCCAGGAATACGCCGATAGGCTCATTCGACGTAACTTTTGATTTGCTACAGTCTGGTAGCGGAGTTGTAACTGTAGGCCCTCGGGAACATAGAGAAATCATGGTGTAATTGAACTTTTCATAAATTTTCATACCCCCCAAAATGGCTAAATCTGCCAATATCTCCTAAACTACAATAGCCAGGAATACGCCGATAGGCTCATTCGACGTAACTTTTGATTTGCTACAGTCTGGTAGCGGAGTTGTAACTGTAGGCCCTCGGGAACATAGAGAAATCATGGTGTAATTGAACTTTTCATAAATTTTCATACCCCCCAAAATGGCTAAATCTGCCAATGTCTCCTAAACTACAATAGCCAGGAATACGCCGATAGGCTCATTCGACGTAACTTTTGATTTGCTACAGTCTGGTAGCGGAGTTGTAACTGTAGGCCCTCGGGAACCTTTTGATTTGCTACAGTCTGGTAGCGGAGTTGTAACTGTAGGCCCTCGGGAACATAGAGAAATCATGGTGTAATTGAACTTTTCATAAATTTTCATACCCCCCAAAATGGCTAAATCTGCCAATATCTCCTAAACTACAATAGCCAGGAATACGCCGATAGGCTCATTCGACGTAACTTTTGATTTGCTACAGTCTGGTAGCGGAGTTGTAACTGTAGGCCCTCGGGAACATAGAGAAATCATGGTGTAATTGAACTTTTCATAAATTTTCATACCCCCCAAAATGGCTAAATCTGCCAATATCTCCTAAACTACAATAGCCAGGAATACGCCGATAAGCTCATTCGACGTAACTTTTGATTTGCTACAGTCTGGTAGCGGAGTTGTAACTGTAGGCCCTCGGGAACATAGAGAAATCAAGGTGTAATTGAACTTTTCATAAATTTTCATACCCCCCAAAATGGCTAAATCTGCCAATATCTCCTAAACTACAATAGGCAGGAATACGCCGATAGGCTCATTCGACGTAACTTTTGATTTGCTACAGTCTGGTAGCGGAGTTGTAACTGTAGGCCCTCGGGAACATAGAGAAATCATGGTGTAATTGAACTTTTCATAAATTTTCATACCCCCCAAAATGGCTAAATCTGCCAATATCTCCTAAACTACAATAGCCAGGAATACGCCGATAGGCTCATTCGACGTAACTTTTGATTTGCTACAGTCTGGTAGCGGAGTTGTAACTGTAGGCCCTCGGGAACATAGAGAAATCATGGTGTAATTGAACTTTTCATAAATTTTCATACCCCCCAAAATGGCTAAATCTGCCAATATCTCCTAAACTACAATAGCCAAGAATACGCCGATAGGCTCATTCGACGTAACTTTTGATTTGCTACAGTCTGGTAGCGGAGTTGTAACTGTAGGCCCTCGGGAACATAGAGAAATCATGGTGTAATTGAACTTTTCATAAATTTTCATACCCCCCAAAATGGCTAAATCTGCCAATCAATTACACCATGATTTCTTTATGTTCCTGAGGGCCTACAGTTACAACTCCGCTACCAGACTGTAGCAAATCAAGAGTTACGTCGAATGAGCCTATCGGCGTATTCCTGGCTATTGTAGTTTAGGAGATATTGGCAGATTTAGCCATTTTAAGGGGTATGAAAATTTATGAAAAGTTCAATTACACCATGATTTCTCTATGTTCCCGAGGGCCTACAGTTACAACTCCGCTACCAGACTGTAGCAAATCAAAAGTTACGTCGAATGAGCCTATCGGCGTATTCCTGGCTATTGTAGTTTAGGAGATATTGGCAGATTTAGCCATTTTGGGGGGTATGAAAATTTATGAAAAGTTCAATTACACCATGATTTCTCTATGTTCCCGAGGGCCTACAGTTACAACTCCGCTACCAGACTGTAGCAAATCAAAAGTTACGTCGAATGAGCCTATCGGCGTATTCCTGGCTATTGTGGTTTAGGAGATATTGGCAGATTTAGCCATTTTGGGGGGTATGAAAATTTATGAAAAGTTCAATTACACCATGATTTCTCTATGTTCCCGAGGGCCTATAGTTACAACTCCGCTACCAGACTGTAGCAAATCAAAAGTTACGTCGAATGAGCCTATCGGCGTATTCCTGGCTATTGTAGTTTAGGAGATATTGGCAGATTTAGCCATTTTTGGGGGTATGAAAATTTATGAAAAGTTCAATTACACCATGATTTCTCTATGTTCCCGAGGGCCTACAGTTACAACTCCGCTACCAGACTGTAGCAAATCAAAAGTTACGTCGAATGAGCCTATCGGCGTATGTTTAGGAGATATTGGCTGATTTAGCCATTTTGGGGGGTATAAAAATTTATGAAAAGTTCAATTACACCATGATTTTTCTATGTTTTCATAAATTTTCATACCCCCCAAAATGGCTAAATCTGCCAATATCTCCTAAACTACAATAGCCAGGAATACGCCGATAGGCTCATTCGACGTAACTTTTGATTTGCTACAGTCTGGTAGCGGAGTTGTAACTGTAGGCCCTCGGGAACATAGAGAAATCATGGTGTAATTGAACTTTTCATAAATTTTCATACTCCCCAAAATGGCTAAATCTGCCAATATCTCCTAAACTACAATAGCCAGGAATACGCCGATAGGCTCATTCGACGTAACTTTTGATTTGCTACAGTCTGGTAGCGGAGTTGTAACTGTAGGCCCTCGAGAACATAGAGAAATCATGGTGTAATTGAACTTTTCATAAATTTTCATACCCCCCAAAATGGCTAAATCTGCCAATATCTCCTAAACTACAATAGCCAGGAATACGCCGATAGGCTCATTCGACGTAACTTTTGATTTGCTACAGTCTGGTAGCGGAGTTGTAACTGTAGGCCCTCGGGAACATAGAGAAATCATGGTGTAATTGAACTTTTCATAAATTCTCATACCCCCCAAAATGGCTAAATCTGCCAATATCTCCTAAACTACAATAGCCAGGAATACGCCGATAGGCTCATTCGACGTAACTTTTGATTTGCTACAGTCTGGTAGCGGAGTTGTAACTGTAGGCCCTCGGGAACATAGAGAAATCATGGTGTAATTGAACTTTTCATAAATTTTCATACTCCCCAAAATGGCTAAATCTGCCAATATCTCCTAAACTACAATAGCCAGGAATACGCCGATAGGCTCATTCGACGTAACTTTTGATTTGCTACAGTCTGGTAGCGGAGTTGTAACTGTAGGCCCTCGAGAACATAGAGAAATCATGGTGTAATTGAACTTTTCATAAATTTTCATACCCCCCAAAATGGCTAAATCTGCCAATATCTCCTAAACTACAATAGCCAGGAATACGCCGATAGGCTCATTCGACGTAACTTTTGATTTGCTACAGTCTGGTAGCGGAGTTGTAACTGTAGGCCCTCGGGAACATAGAGAAATCATGGTGTAATTGAACTTTTCATAAATTCTCATACCCCCCAAAATGGCTAAATCTGCCAATATCTCCTAAACTACAATAGCCAGGAATACGCCGATAGGCTCATTCGACGTAACTTTTGATTTGCTACAGTCTGGTAGCGGAGTTGTAACTGTAGGCCCTCGGGAACATAGAGAAATCATGGTGTAATTGAACTTTTCATAAATTTTCATACCCCCCAAAATGGCTAAATCTGCCAATATCTCCTAAACTACAATAGCCAGGAATACGCCGATAGGCTCATTCGACGTAACTTTTGATTTGCTACAGTCTGGTAGCGGAGTTGTAACTGTAGGCCCTCGGGAACATAGAGAAATCATGGTGTAATTGAACTTTTCATAAATTTTCATACCCCCCGAAATGGCTAAATCTGCCAATATCTCCTAAACTACAATAGCCAGGAATACGCCGATAGGCTCATTCGACGTAACTTTTGATTTGCTACAGTCTGGTAGCGGAGTTGTAACTGTAGGCCCTCAGGAACATAGAGAAATCATGGTGTAATTGAACTTTTCATAAATTTTCATACCCCCCAAAATGGCTAAATCTGCCAATATCTCCTAAACTACAATAGCCAGGAATACGCCGATAGGCTCATTCGACGTAACTTTTGATTTGCTACAGTCTGGTAGCGGAGTTGTAACTGTAGGCCCTCGGGAACATAGAGAAATCATGGTGTAATTGAACTTTTCATAAATTTTCATACCCCCCAAAATGGCTAAATCTGCCAATATCTACTAAACTACAATAGCCAGGAATACGCCGATAGGCTCATTCGACGTAACTTTTGATTTGCTACAGTCTGGTAGCGGAGTTGTAGCTGTAGGCCCTCGGGAACATAGAGAAATCCTGGTGTAATTGAACTTTTCATAAATTTTCATACCCCCCAAAATGGCTAAATCTGCCAATATCTCCTAAACTACAATAGCCAGGAATACGCCGATAGGCTCATTCGACGTAACTTTTGATTTGCTACAGTCTGGTAGCGGAGTTGTAACTGTAGGCCCTCGGGAACATAGAGAAATCATGGTGTAATTGAACTTTTCATAAATTTTCATACCCCCCAAAATGGCTAAATCTGCCAATATCTCCTAAACTACAATAGCCAGGAATACGCCGATAGGCTCATTCGACGTAACTTTTGATTTGCTACAGTCTGGTAGCGGAGTTGTAACTGTAGGCCCTCGGGAACATAGAGAAATCATGGTGTAATTGAACTTTTCATAAATTTTCATACCCCCCAAAATGGCTAAATCTGCCAATATCTCCTAAACTACAATAGCCAGGAATACGCCGATAGGCTCATTCGACGTAACTTTTGATTTGCTACAGTCTGGTAGCGGAGTTGTAACTGTAGGCCCTCGGGAACATAGAGAAATCATGGTGTAATTGAACTTTTCATAAATTTTCATACCCCCCAAAATGGCTAAATCTGCCAATATCTCCTAAACTACAATAGCCAGGAATACGCCGATAGGCTCATTCGACGTAACTTTTGATTTGCTACAGTCTGGTAGCGGAGTTGTAACTGTAGGCCCTCGGGAACATAGAGAAATCATGGTGTAATTGAACTTTTCATAAATTTTCATACCCCCCAAAATGGCTAAATCTGCCAATGTCTCCTAAACTACAATAGCCAGGAATACGCCGATAGGCTCATTCGACGTAACTTTTGATTTGCTACAGTCTGGTAGCGGAGTTGTAACTGTAGGCCCTCGGGAACCTTTTGATTTGCTACAGTCTGGTAGCGGAGTTGTAACTGTAGGCCCTCGGGAACATAGAGAAATCATGGTGTAATTGAACTTTTCATAAATTTTCATACCCCCCAAAATGGCTAAATCTGCCAATATCTCCTAAACTACAATAGCCAGGAATACGCCGATAGGCTCATTCGACGTAACTTTTGATTTGCTACAGTCTGGTAGCGGAGTTGTAACTGTAGGCCCTCGGGAACATAGAGAAATCATGGTGTAATTGAACTTTTCATAAATTTTCATACCCCCCAAAATGGCTAAATCTGCCAATATCTCCTAAACTACAATAGCCAGGAATACGCCGATAAGCTCATTCGACGTAACTTTTGATTTGCTACAGTCTGGTAGCGGAGTTGTAACTGTAGGCCCTCGGGAACATAGAGAAATCAAGGTGTAATTGAACTTTTCATAAATTTTCATACCCCCCAAAATGGCTAAATCTGCCAATATCTCCTAAACTACAATAGGCAGGAATACGCCGATAGGCTCATTCGACGTAACTTTTGATTTGCTACAGTCTGGTAGCGGAGTTGTAACTGTAGGCCCTCGGGAACATAGAGAAATCATGGTGTAATTGAACTTTTCATAAATTTTCATACCCCCCAAAATGGCTAAATCTGCCAATATCTCCTAAACTACAATAGCCAGGAATACGCCGATAGGCTCATTCGACGTAACTTTTGATTTGCTACAGTCTGGTAGCGGAGTTGTAACTGTAGGCCCTCGGGAACATAGAGAAATCATGGTGTAATTGAACTTTTCATAAATTTTCATACCCCCCAAAATGGCTAAATCTGCCAATATCTCCTAAACTACAATAGCCAAGAATACGCCGATAGGCTCATTCGACGTAACTTTTGATTTGCTACAGTCTGGTAGCGGAGTTGTAACTGTAGGCCCTCGGGAACATAGAGAAATCATGGTGTAATTGAACTTTTCATAAATTTTCATACCCCCCAAAATGGCTAAATCTGCCAATCAATTACACCATGATTTCTTTATGTTCCTGAGGGCCTACAGTTACAACTCCGCTACCAGACTGTAGCAAATCAAGAGTTACGTCGAATGAGCCTATCGGCGTATTCCTGGCTATTGTAGTTTAGGAGATATTGGCAGATTTAGCCATTTTAAGGGGTATGAAAATTTATGAAAAGTTCAATTACACCATGATTTCTCTATGTTCCCGAGGGCCTACAGTTACAACTCCGCTACCAGACTGTAGCAAATCAAAAGTTACGTCGAATGAGCCTATCGGCGTATTCCTGGCTATTGTAGTTTAGGAGATATTGGCAGATTTAGCCATTTTGGGGGGTATGAAAATTTATGAAAAGTTCAATTACACCATGATTTCTCTATGTTCCCGAGGGCCTACAGTTACAACTCCGCTACCAGACTGTAGCAAATCAAAAGTTACGTCGAATGAGCCTATCGGCGTATTCCTGGCTATTGTGGTTTAGGAGATATTGGCAGATTTAGCCATTTTGGGGGGTATGAAAATTTATGAAAAGTTCAATTACACCATGATTTCTCTATGTTCCCGAGGGCCTATAGTTACAACTCCGCTACCAGACTGTAGCAAATCAAAAGTTACGTCGAATGAGCCTATCGGCGTATTCCTGGCTATTGTAGTTTAGGAGATATTGGCAGATTTAGCCATTTTTGGGGGTATGAAAATTTATGAAAAGTTCAATTACACCATGATTTCTCTATGTTCCCGAGGGCCTACAGTTACAACTCCGCTACCAGACTGTAGCAAATCAAAAGTTACGTCGAATGAGCCTATCGGCGTATGTTTAGGAGATATTGGCTGATTTAGCCATTTTGGGGGGTATAAAAATTTATGAAAAGTTCAATTACACCATGATTTTTCTATGTTTTCATAAATTTTCATACCCCCCAAAATGGCTAAATCTGCCAATATCTCCTAAACTACAATAGCCAGGAATACGCCGATAGGCTCATTCGACGTAACTTTTGATTTGCTACAGTCTGGTAGCGGAGTTGTAACTGTAGGCCCTCGGGAACATAGAGAAATCATGGTGTAATTGAACTTTTCATAAATTTTCATACTCCCCAAAATGGCTAAATCTGCCAATATCTCCTAAACTACAATAGCCAGGAATACGCCGATAGGCTCATTCGACGTAACTTTTGATTTGCTACAGTCTGGTAGCGGAGTTGTAACTGTAGGCCCTCGAGAACATAGAGAAATCATGGTGTAATTGAACTTTTCATAAATTTTCATACCCCCCAAAATGGCTAAATCTGCCAATATCTCCTAAACTACAATAGCCAGGAATACGCCGATAGGCTCATTCGACGTAACTTTTGATTTGCTACAGTCTGGTAGCGGAGTTGTAACTGTAGGCCCTCGGGAACATAGAGAAATCATGGTGTAATTGAACTTTTCATAAATTCTCATACCCCCCAAAATGGCTAAATCTGCCAATATCTCCTAAACTACAATAGCCAGGAATACGCCGATAGGCTCATTCGACGTAACTTTTGATTTGCTACAGTCTGGTAGCGGAGTTGTAACTGTAGGCCCTCGGGAACATAGAGAAATCATGGTGTAATTGAACTTTTCATAAATTTTCATACCCCCCAAAATGGCTAAATCTGCCAATATCTCCTAAACTACAATAGCCAGGAATACGCCGATAAGCTCATTCGACGTAACTTTTGATTTGCTACAGTCTGGTAGCGGAGTTGTAACTGTAGGCCCTCGGGAACATAGAGAAATCATGGTGTAATTGAACTTTTCATAAATTTTCATACCCCCCGAAATGGCTAAATCTGCCAATATCTCCTAAACTACAATAGCCAGGAATACGCCGATAGGCTCATTCGACGTAACTTTTGATTTGCTACAGTCTGGTAGCGGAGTTGTAACTGTAGGCCCTCAGGAACATAGAGAAATCATGGTGTAATTGAACTTTTCATAAATTTTCATACCCCCCAAAATGGCTAAATCTGCCAATATCTCCTAAACTACAATAGCCAGGAATACGCCGATAGGCTCATTCGACGTAACTTTTGATTTGCTACAGTCTGGTAGCGGAGTTGTAACTGTAGGCCCTCGGGAACATAGAGAAATCATGGTGTAATTGAACTTTTCATAAATTTTCATACCCCCCAAAATGGCTAAATCTGCCAATATCTACTAAACTACAATAGCCAGGAATACGCCGATAGGCTCATTCGACGTAACTTTTGATTTGCTACAGTCTGGTAGCGGAGTTGTAGCTGTAGGCCCTCGGGAACATAGAGAAATCCTGGTGTAATTGAACTTTTCATAAATTTTCATACCCCCCAAAATGGCTAAATCTGCCAATATCTCCTAAACTACAATAGCCAGGAATACGCCGATAGGCTCATTCGACGTAACTTTTGATTTGCTACAGTCTGGTAGCGGAGTTGTAACTGTAGGCCCTCGGGAACATAGAGAAATCATGGTGTAATTGAACTTTTCATAAATTTTCATACCCCCCAAAATGGCTAAATCTGCCAATATCTCCTAAACTACAATAGCCAGGAATACGCCGATAGGCTCATTCGACGTAACTTTTGATTTGCTACAGTCTGGTAGCGGAGTTGTAACTGTAGGCCCTCGGGAACATAGAGAAATCATGGTGTAATTGAACTTTTCATAAATTTTCATACCCCCCAAAATGGCTAAATCTGCCAATATCTCCTAAACTACAATAGCCAGGAATACGCCGATAGGCTCATTCGACGTAACTTTTGATTTGCTACAGTCTGGTAGCGGAGTTGTAACTGTAGGCCCTCGGGAACATAGAGAAATCATGGTGTAATTGAACTTTTCATAAATTTTCATACCCCCCAAAATGGCTAAATCTGCCAATATCTCCTAAACTACAATAGCCAGGAATACGCCGATAGGCTCATTCGACGTAACTTTTGATTTGCTACAGTCTGGTAGCGGAGTTGTAACTGTAGGCCCTCGGGAACATAGAGAAATCATGGTGTAATTGAACTTTTCATAAATTTTCATACCCCCCAAAATGGCTAAATCTGCCAATGTCTCCTAAACTACAATAGCCAGGAATACGCCGATAGGCTCATTCGACGTAACTTTTGATTTGCTACAGTCTGGTAGCGGAGTTGTAACTGTAGGCCCTCGGGAACATAGAGAAATCATGGCGTAATTGAACTTTTCATAAATTTTCATACCCCCCAAAATGGCTAAATCTGCCAATGTCTCCCAAACTACAATAGCCAGGAATACGCCGATAGGCTCATTCGACGTAACTTTTGATTTGCTACAGTCTGGTAGCGGAGTTGTAACTGTAGGCCCTCGGGAACACAGAGAAATCATGAACTTTTCATAAATTTTCATACCCCCCAAAATGGCTAAATCTGCCAATATCTCCTAAACTACAATAGCCAGGAATACGCCGATAGGCTCATTCGACGTAACTTTTGATTTGCTACAGTCTGGTAGCGGAGTTGCAACTGTAGGCCCTCGGGAACATAGAGAAATCATGGTGTAATTGAACTTTTCATAAATTTTCATACCCCCCAAAATGGCTAAATCTGCCAATATCTCCTAAACTACAATAGCCAGGAATACGCCGATAGGCTCATTCGACGTAACTTTTGATTTGCTACAGTCTGGTAGCGGAGTTGTAACTATAGGCCCTCGGGAACATAGAGAAATCATGGTGTAATTGAACTTTTCATAAATTTTCATACCCCCCAAAATGGCTAAATCTGCCAATATCTCCTAAACCACAATAGCCAGGAATACGCCGATAGGCTCATTCGACGTAACTTTTGATTTGCTACAGTCTGGTAGCGGAGTTGTAACTGTAGGCCCTCGGGAACATAGAGAAATCATGGTGTAATTGAACTTTTCATAAATTTTCATACCCCCCAAAATGGCTAAATCTGCCAATATCTCCTAAACTACAATAGCCAGGAATACGCCGATAGGCTCATTCGACGTAACTTTTGATTTGCTACAGTCTGGTAGCGGAGTTGTAACTGTAGGCCCTCGGGAACATAGAGAAATCATGGTGTAATTGAACTTTTCATAAATTTTCATACCCCTTAAAATGGCTAAATCTGCCAATATCTCCTAAACTACAATAGCCAGGAATACGCCGATAGGCTCATTCGACGTAACTCTTGATTTGCTACAGTCTGGTAGCGGAGTTGTAACTGTAGGCCCTCAGGAACATAAAGAAATCATGGTGTAATTGAACTTTTCATAAATTTTCATACCCCCCAAAATGGCTAAATCTGCTAATATCTCCTAAACTACAATAGCCAGGAATACGCCGATAGAGTCATTCGACGTAACTTTTGATTTGCTACAGTCTGGTAGCGGAGTTGTAACTGTAGGCCCTCGGGAACATAGAGAAATCATGGTGTAATTGAACTTTTCATAAATTTTTATACCCCCCAAAATGGCTAAATCAGCCAATATCTCCTAAACTACAATAGCCAGGAATACGCCGATAGGCTCATTCGACGTAACTTTTGATTTGCTACAGTCTGGTAGCGGAGTTGTAACTGTAGGCCCTCGGGAACATAGAGAAATCATGGTGTAATTGAACTTTTCATAAATTTTCATACCCCCAAAAATGGCTAAATCTGCCAATATCTCCTAAACTACAATAGCCAGGAATACGCCGATAGGCTCATTCGACGTAACTTTTGATTTGCTACAGTCTGGTAGCGGAGTTGTAACTGTGGGCCCTCGGGAACATAGAGAAATCATGGTGTAATTGAACTTTTCATAAATTTTCATACCCCCCAAAGTGGCTAAATCTGCCAATATCTCCTAAACTACAATAGCCAGGAATACGCCGATAGGCTCATTCGACGTAACTTTTGATTTGCTACAGTCTGGTAGCGGAGTTGTAACTGTAGGCCCTCGGGAACATAGAGAAATCATGGTGTAATTGAACTTTTCATAAATTTTCATACCCCCCAAAATGGCTAAATCTGCCAATATCTCCTAAACTACAATAGCCAGGAATACGCCGATAGGCTCATTCGACGTAACTTTTGATTTGCTACAGTCTGGTAGCGGAGTTGTAACTGTAGGCCCTCAGGAACATAGAGAAATCATGGTGTAATTGAACTTTTCATAAATTTTCATACCCCCCAAAATGGCTAAATCTGCCAATATCTCCTAAACTACAATAGCCAGGAATACGCCGATAGGCTCATTCGACGTAACTTTTGATTTGCTACAGTCTGGTAGCGGAGTTGTAACTGTAGGCCCTCGGGAACATAGAGAAATCATGGTGTAATTGAACTTTTCATAAATTTTCATACCCCCCAAAATGGCTAAATCTGCCAATATCTCCTAAACTACAATAGCCAGGAATACGCCGATAGGCTCATTCGACGTAACTTTTGATTTGCTACAGTCTGGTAGCGGAGTTGTAGCTGTAGGCCCTCGGGAACATAGAGAAATCATGGTGTAATTGAACTTTTCATAAATTTTCATACCCCCCAAAATGGCTAAATCTGCCAATATCTCCTAAACTACAATAGCCAGGAATACGCCGATAGGCTCATTCGACGTAACTTTTGATTTGCTACAGTTGCTACAGTCTGGTAGCGGAGTTGTAACTGTAGGCCCTCGGGAACATAGAGAAATCATGGTGTAATTGAACTTTTCATAAATTTTCATACCCTCAAAATGGCTAAATCTGCCAATATCTCCTAAACTACAATAGCCAGGAATACGCCGATAGGCTCATTCGACGTAACTTTTGATTTGCTACAGTCTGGTAGCGGAGTTGTAACTGTAGGCCCTCGGGAACATAGAGAAATTATGGTGTAATTGAACTTTTCATAAATTTTCATACCCCCCAAAATGGCTAAATCTGCCAATATCTCCTAAACTACAATAGCCAGGAATACGCCGATAGGCTCATTCGACGTAACTTTTGATTTGCTACAGTCTGGTAGCGGAGTTGTAACTGTAGGCCCTCGGGAACATAGAGAAATCATGGTGTAATTGAACTTTTCATAAATTTTCATACTCCCCAAAATGGCTAAATCTGCCAATATCTCCTAAACTACAATAGCCAGGAATACGCCGATAGGCTCATTCGACGTAACTTTTGATTTGCTACAGTCTGGTAGCGGAGTTGTAACTGTAGGCCCTCGAGAACATAGAGAAATCATGGTGTAATTGAACTTTTCATAAATTTTCATACCCCCCAAAATGGCTAAATCTGCCAATATCTCCTAAACTACAATAGCCAGGAATACGCCGATAGGCTCATTCGACGTAACTTTTGATTTGCTACAGTCTGGTAGCGGAGTTGTAACTGTAGGCCCTCGGGAACATAGAGAAATCATGGTGTAATTGAACTTTTCATAAATTCTCATACCCCCCAAAATGGCTAAATCTGCCAATATCTCCTAAACTACAATAGCCAGGAATACGCCGATAGGCTCATTCGACGTAACTTTTGATTTGCTACAGTCTGGTAGCGGAGTTGTAACTGTAGGCCCTCGGGAACATAGAGAAATCATGGTGTAATTGAACTTTTCATAAATTTTCATACCCCCCAAAATGGCTAAATCTGCCAATATCTCCTAAACTACAATAGCCAGGAATACGCCGATAGGCTCATTCGACGTAACTTTTGATTTGCTACAGTCTGGTAGCGGAGTTGTAACTGTAGGCCCTCGGGAACATAGAGAAATCATGGTGTAATTGAACTTTTCATAAATTTTCATACCCCCCAAAATGGCTAAATCTGCCAATATCTCCTAAACTACAATAGCCAGGAATACGCCGATAGGCTCATTCGACGTAACTTTTGATTTGCTACAGTCTGGTAGCGGAGTTGTAACTGTAGGCCCTCGGGAACATAGAGAAATCATGGTGTAATTGAACTTTTCATAAATTTTCATACCCCCCAAAATGGCTAAATCTGCCAATATCTCCTAAACTACAATAGCCAGGAATACGCCGATAGGCTCATTCGACGTAACTTTTGATTTGCTACAGTCTGGTAGCGGAGTTGTAACTGTAGGCCCTCGGGAACATAGAGAAATCATGGTGTAATTGAACTTTTCATAAATTTTCATACCCCCCAAAATGGCTAAATCTGCCAATATCTCCTAAACTACAATAGCCAGGAATACGCCGATAAGCTCATTCGACGTAACTTTTGATTTGCTACAGTCTGGTAGCGGAGTTGTAACTGTAGGCCCTCGGGAACATAGAGAAATCAAGGTGTAATTGAACTTTTCATAAATTTTCATACCCCCCAAAATGGCTAAATCTGCCAATATCTCCTAAACATCAATAGCCAGGAATACGCCGATAGGCTCATTCGACGTAACTTTTGATTTGCTACAGTCTGGTAGCGGAGTTGTAACTGTAGGCCCTCGGGAACATAGAGAAATCATGGTGTAATTGAACTTTTCATAAATTTTCATACCCCCCAAAATGGCTAAATCTGCCAATATCTCCTAAACTACAATAGCCAGGAATACGCCGATAGGCTCATTCGACGTAACTTTTGATTTGCTACAGTCTGGTAGCGGAGTTGTAACTGTAGGCCCTCGGGAACATAGAGAAATCATGGTGTAATTGAACTTTTCATAAATTTTCATACCCCCCAAAATGGCTAAATCTGCCAATATCTCCTAAACTACAATAGCCAGGAATACGCCGATAGGCTCATTCGACGTAACTTTTGATTTGCTACAGTCTGGTAGCGGAGTTGTAACTGTAGGCCCTCGGGAACATAGAGAAATCATGGTGTAATTGAACTTTTCATAAATTTTCATACCCCCCAAAATGGCTAAATCTGCCAATATCTCCTAAACTACAATAGCCAGGAATACGCCGATAGGCTCATTCGACGTAACTTTTGATTTGCTACAGTCTGGTAGCGGAGTTGTAACTGTAGGCCCTCGGGAACATAGAGAAATCATGGTGTAATTGAACTTTTCATAAATTTTCATACCCCCCAAAATGGCTAAATCTGCCAATATCTCCTAAACTACAATAGCCAGGAATACGCCGATAGGCTCATTCGACGTAACTTTTGATTTGCTACAGTCTGGTAGCGGAGTTGTAACTGTAGGCCCTCGGGAACATAGAGAAATCATGGTGTAATTGAACTTTTCATAAATTTTCATACCCCCCAAAATGGCTAAATCTGCCAATATCTCCTAAACTACAATAGCCAGGAATACGCCGATAGGCTCATTCGACGTAACTTTTGATTTGCTACAGTCTGGTAGCGGAGTTGTAACTGTAGGCCCTCGGGAACATAGAGAAATCATGGTGTAATTGAACTTTTCATAAATTTTCATACCCCCCAAAATGGCTAAATCTGCCAATATCTCCTAAACTACAATAGCCAGGAATACGCCGATAGGCTCATTCGACGTAACTTTTGATTTGCTACAGTCTGGTAGCGGAGTTGTAACTGTAGGCCCTCGGGAACATAGAGAAATCATGGTGTAATTGAACTTTTCATAAATTTTCATACCCCCCAAAATGGCTAAATCTGCCAATATCTCCTAAACTACAATAGCCAGGAATACGCCGATAGGCTCATTCGACGTAACTTTTGATTTGCTACAGTCTGGTAGCGGAGTTGTAACTGTAGGCCCTCGGGAACATAGAGAAATCATGGTGTAATTGAACTTTTCATAAATTTTCATACCCCCCAAAATGGCTAAATCTGCCAATATCTCCTAAACTACAATAGCCAGGAATACGCCGATAGGCTCATTCGACGTAACTTTTGATTTGCTACAGTCTGGTAGCGGAGTTGTAACTGTAGGCCCTCGGGAACATAGAGAAATCATGGTGTAATTGAACTTTTCATAAATTTTCATACCCCCCAAAATGGCTAAATCTGCCAATATCTCCTAAACTACAATAGCCAGGAATACGCCGATAGGCTCATTCGACGTAACTTTTGATTTGCTACAGTCTGGTAGCGGAGTTGTAACTGTAGGCCCTCGGGAACATAGAGAAATCATGGTGTAATTGAACTTTTCATAAATTTTCATACCCCCCAAAATGGCTAAATCTGCCAATATCTCCTAAACTACAATAGCCAGGAATACGCCGATAGGCTCATTCGACGTAACTTTTGATTTGCTACAGTCTGGTAGCGGAGTTGTAACTGTAGGCCCTCGGGAACATAGAGAAATCATGGTGTAATTGAACTTTTCATAAATTTTCATACCCCCCAAAATGGCTAAATCTGCCAATATCTCCTAAACTACAATAGCCAGGAATACGCCGATAGGCTCATTCGACGTAACTTTTGATTTGCTACAGTCTGGTAGCGGAGTTGTAACTGTAGGCCCTCGGGAACATAGAGAAATCATGGTGTAATTGAACTTTTCATAAATTTTCATACCCCCCAAAATGGCTAAATCTGCCAATATCTCCTAAACTACAATAGCCAGGAATACGCCGATAGGCTCATTCGACGTAACTTTTGATTTGCTACAGTCTGGTAGCGGAGTTGTAACTGTAGGCCCTCGGGAACATAGAGAAATCATGGTGTAATTGAACTTTTCATAAATTTTCATACCCCCCAAAATGGCTAAATCTGCCAATATCTCCTAAACTACAATAGCCAGGAATACGCCGATAGGCTCATTCGACGTAACTTTTGATTTGCTACAGTCTGGTAGCGGAGTTGTAACTGTAGGCCCTCGGGAACATAGAGAAATCATGGTGTAATTGAACTTTTCATAAATTTTCATACCCCCCAAAATGGCTAAATCTGCCAATATCTCCTAAACTACAATAGCCAGGAATACGCCGATAGGCTCATTCGACGTAACTTTTGATTTGCTACAGTCTGGTAGCGGAGTTGTAACTGTAGGCCCTCGGGAACATAGAGAAATCATGGTGTAATTGAACTTTTCATAAATTTTCATACCCCCCAAAATGGCTAAATCTGCCAATATCTCCTAAACTACAATAGCCAGGAATACGCCGATAGGCTCATTCGACGTAACTTTTGATTTGCTACAGTCTGGTAGCGGAGTTGTAACTGTAGGCCCTCGGGAACATAGAGAAATCATGGTGTAATTGAACTTTTCATAAATTTTCATACCCCCCAAAATGGCTAAATCTGCCAATATCTCCTAAACTACAATAGCCAGGAATACGCCGATAGGCTCATTCGACGTAACTTTTGATTTGCTACAGTCTGGTAGCGGAGTTGTAACTGTAGGCCCTCGGGAACATAGAGAAATCATGGTGTAATTGAACTTTTCATAAATTTTCATACCCCCCAAAATGGCTAAATCTGCCAATATCTCCTAAACTACAATAGCCAGGAATACGCCGATAGGCTCATTCGACGTAACTTTTGATTTGCTACAGTCTGGTAGCGGAGTTGTAACTGTAGGCCCTCGGGAACATAGAGAAATCATGGTGTAATTGAACTTTTCATAAATTTTCATACCCCCCAAAATGGCTAAATCTGCCAATATCTCCTAAACTACAATAGCCAGGAATACGCCGATAGGCTCATTCGACGTAACTTTTGATTTGCTACAGTCTGGTAGCGGAGTTGTAACTGTAGGCCCTCGGGAACATAGAGAAATCATGGTGTAATTGAACTTTTCATAAATTTTCATACCCCCCAAAATGGCTAAATCTGCCAATATCTCCTAAACTACAATAGCCAGGAATACGCCGATAGGCTCATTCGACGTAACTTTTGATTTGCTACAGTCTGGTAGCGGAGTTGTAACTGTAGGCCCTCGGGAACATAGAGAAATCATGGTGTAATTGAACTTTTCATAAATTTTCATACCCCCCAAAATGGCTAAATCTGCCAATATCTCCTAAACTACAATAGCCAGGAATACGCCGATAGGCTCATTCGACGTAACTTTTGATTTGCTACAGTCTGGTAGCGGAGTTGTAACTGTAGGCCCTCGGGAACATAGAGAAATCATGGTGTAATTGAACTTTTCATAAATTTTCATACCCCCCAAAATGGCTAAATCTGCCAATATCTCCTAAACTACAATAGCCAGGAATACGCCGATAGGCTCATTCGACGTAACTTTTGATTTGCTACAGTCTGGTAGCGGAGTTGTAACTGTAGGCCCTCGGGAACATAGAGAAATCATGGTGTAATTGAACTTTTCATAAATTTTCATACCCCCCAAAATGGCTAAATCTGCCAATATCTCCTAAACTACAATATCCAGGAATACGCCGATAGGCTCATTCGACGTAACTTTTGATTTGCTACAGTCTGGTAGCGGAGTTGTAACTGTAGGCCCTCGGGAACATAGAGAAATCATGGTGTAATTGAACTTTTCATAAATTTTCATACCCCCCAAAATGGCTAAATCTGCCAATATCTCCTAAACTACAATAGCCAGGAATACGCCGATAGGCTCATTCGACGTAACTTTTGATTTGCTACAGTCTGGTAGCGGAGTTGTAACTGTAGGCCCTCGGGAACATAGAGAAATCATGGTGTAATTGAACTTTTCATAAATTTTCATACCCCCCAAAATGGCTAAATCTGCCAATATCTCCTAAACTACAATAGCCAGGAATACGCCGATAGGCTCATTCGACGTAACTTTTGATTTGCTACAGTCTGGTAGCGGAGTTGTAACTGTAGGCCCTCGGGAACATAGAGAAATCATGGTGTAATTGAACTTTTCATAAATTTTCATACCCCCCAAAATGGCTAAATCTGCCAATATCTCCTAAACTACAATAGCCAGGAATACGCCGATAGGCTCATTCGACGTAACTTTTGATTTGCTACAGTCTGGTAGCGGAGTTGTAACTGTAGGCCCTCGGGAACATAGAGAAATCATGGTGTAATTGAACTTTTCATAAATTTTCATACCCCCCAAAATGGCTAAATCTGCCAATATCTCCTAAACTACAATAGCCAGGAATACGCCGATAGGCTCATTCGACGTAACTTTTGATTTGCTACAGTCTGGTAGCGGAGTTGTAACTGTAGGCCCTCGGGAACATAGAGAAATCATGGTGTAATTGAACTTTTCATAAATTTTCATACCCCCCAAAATGGCTAAATCTGCCAATATCTCCTAAACTACAATAGCCAGGAATACGCCGATAGGCTCATTCGACGTAACTTTTGATTTGCTACAGTCTGGTAGCGGAGTTGTAACTGTAGGCCCTCGGGAACATAGAGAAATCATGGTGTAATTGAACTTTTCATAAATTTTCATACCCCCCAAAATGGCTAAATCTGCCAATATCTCCTAAACTACAATAGCCAGGAATACGCCGATAGGCTCATTCGACGTAACTTTTGATTTGCTACAGTCTGGTAGCGGAGTTGTAACTGTAGGCCCTCGGGAACATAGAGAAATCATGGTGTAATTGAACTTTTCATAAATTTTCATACCCCCCAAAATGGCTAAATCTGCCAATATCTCCTAAACTACAATAGCCAGGAATACGCCGATAGGCTCATTCGACGTAACTTTTGATTTGCTACAGTCTGGTAGCGGAGTTGTAACTGTAGGCCCTCGGGAACATAGAGAAATCATGGTGTAATTGAACTTTTCATAAATTTTCATACCCCCCAAAATGGCTAAATCTGCCAATATCTCCTAAACTACAATAGCCAGGAATACGCCGATAGGCTCATTCGACGTAACTTTTGATTTGCTACAGTCTGGTAGCGGAGTTGTAACTGTAGGCCCTCGGGAACATAGAGAAATCATGGTGTAATTGAACTTTTCATAAATTTTCATACCCCCCAAAATGGCTAAATCTGCCAATATCTCCTAAACTACAATAGCCAGGAATACGCCGATAGGCTCATTCGACGTAACTTTTGATTTGCTACAGTCTGGTAGCGGAGTTGTAACTGTAGGCCCTCGGGAACATAGAGAAATCATGGTGTAATTGAACTTTTCATAAATTTTCATACCCCCCAAAATGGCTAAATCTGCCAATATCTCCTAAACTACAATAGCCAGGAATACGCCGATAGGCTCATTCGTGTAACTTTTGATTTGCTACAGTCTGGTAGCGGAGTTGTAACTGTAGGCCCTCGGGAACATAGAGAAATCATGGTGTAATTGAACTTTTCATAAATTTTCATACCCCCCAAAATGGCTAAATCTGCCAATATCTCCTAAACTACAATAGCCAGGAATACGCCGATAGGCTCATTCGACGTAACTTTTGATTTGCTACAGTCTGGTAGCGGAGTTGTAACTGTAGGCCCTCGGGAACATAGAGAAATCATGGTGTAATTGAACTTTTCATAAATTTTCATACCCCCCAAAATGGCTAAATCTGCCAATATCTCCTAAACTACAATAGCCAGGAATACGCCGATAGGCTCATTCGACGTAACTTTTGATTTGCTACAGTCTGGTAGCGGAGTTGTAACTGTAGGCCCTCGGGAACATAGAGAAATCATGGTGTAATTGAACTTTTCATAAATTTTCATACCCCCCAAAATGGCTAAATCTGCCAATATCTCCTAAACTACAATAGCCAGGAATACGCCGATAGGCTCATTCGACGTAACTTTTGATTTGCTACAGTCTGGTAGCGGAGTTGTAACTGTAGGCCCTCGGGAACATAGAGAAATCATGGTGTAATTGAACTTTTCATAAATTTTCATACCCCCCAAAATGGCTAAATCTGCCAATATCTCCTAAACTACAATAGCCAGGAATACGCCGATAGGCTCATTCGACGTAACTTTTGATTTGCTACAGTCTGGTAGCGGAGTTGTAACTGTAGGCCCTCGGGAACATAGAGAAATCATGGTGTAATTGAACTTTTCATAAATTTTCATACCCCCCAAAATGGCTAAATCTGCCAATATCTCCTAAACTACAATAGCCAGGAATACGCCGATAGGCTCATT
Source organism: Botryllus schlosseri (assembly GCF_051294905.1). Lineage (NCBI taxonomy): Eukaryota > Metazoa > Chordata > Ascidiacea > Stolidobranchia > Styelidae > Botryllus > Botryllus schlosseri. The sequence goes on from NW_027648652.1 coordinate 54,588, forward strand.
CGACGTAACTTTTGATTTGCTACAGTCTGGTAGCGGAGTTGTAACTGTAGGCCCTCGGGAACATAGAGAAATCATGGTGTAATTGAACTTTTCATAAATTTTCATACCCCCCAAAATGGCTAAATCTGCCAATATCTCCTAAACTACAATAGCCAGGAATACGCCGATAGGCTCATTCGACGTAACTTTTGATTTGCTACAGTCTGGTAGCGGAGTTGTAACTGTAGGCCCTCGGGAACATAGAGAAATCATGGTGTAATTGAACTTTTCATAAATTTTCATACCCCCCAAAATGGCTAAATCTGCCAATATCTCCTAAACTACAATAGCCAGGAATACGCCGATAGGCTCATTCGACGTAACTTTTGATTTGCTACAGTCTGGTAGCGGAGTTGTAACTGTAGGCCCTCGGGAACATAGAGAAATCATGGTGTAATTGAACTTTTCATAAATTTTCATACCCCCCAAAATGGCTAAATCTGCCAATATCTCCTAAACTACAATAGCCAGGAATACGCCGATAGGCTCATTCGACGTAACTTTTGATTTGCTACAGTCTGGTAGCGGAGTTGTAACTGTAGGCCCTCGGGAACATAGAGAAATCATGGTGTAATTGAACTTTTCATAAATTTTCATACCCCCCAAAATGGCTAAATCTGCCAATATCTCCTAAACTACAATAGCCAGGAATACGCCGATAGGCTCATTCGACGTAACTTTTGATTTGCTACAGTCTGGTAGCGGAGTTGTAACTGTAGGCCCTCGGGAACATAGAGAAATCATGGTGTAATTGAACTTTTCATAAATTTTCATACCCCCCAAAATGGCTAAATCTGCCAATATCTCCTAAACTACAATAGCCAGGAATACGCCGATAGGCTCATTCGACGTAACTTTTGATTTGCTACAGTCTGGTAGCGGAGTTGTAACTGTAGGCCCTCGGGAACATAGAGAAATCATGGTGTAATTGAACTTTTCATAAATTTTCATACCCCCCAAAATGGCTAAATCTGCCAATATCTCCTAAACTACAATAGCCAGGAATACGCCGATAGGCTCATTCGACGTAACTTTTGATTTGCTACAGTCTGGTAGCGGAGTTGTAACTGTAGGCCCTCGGGAACATAGAGAAATCATGGTGTAATTGAACTTTTCATAAATTTTCATACCCCCCAAAATGGCTAAATCTGCCAATATCTCCTAAACTACAATAGCCAGGAATACGCCGATAGGCTCATTCGACGTAACTTTTGATTTGCTACAGTCTGGTAGCGGAGTTGTAACTGTAGGCCCTCGGGAACATAGAGAAATCATGGTGTAATTGAACTTTTCATAAATTTTCATACCCCCCAAAATGGCTAAATCTGCCAATATCTCCTAAACTACAATAGCCAGGAATACGCCGATAGGCTCATTCGACGTAACTTTTGATTTGCTACAGTCTGGTAGCGGAGTTGTAACTGTAGGCCCTCGGGAACATAGAGAAATCATGGTGTAATTGAACTTTTCATAAATTTTCATACCCCCCAAAATGGCTAAATCTGCCAATATCTCCTAAACTACAATAGCCAGGAATACGCCGATAGGCTCATTCGACGTAACTTTTGATTTGCTACAGTCTGGTAGCGGAGTTGTAACTGTAGGCCCTCGGGAACATAGAGAAATCATGGTGTAATTGAACTTTTCATAAATTTTCATACCCCCCAAAATGGCTAAATCTGCCAATATCTCCTAAACTACAATAGCCAGGAATACGCCGATAGGCTCATTCGACGTAACTTTTGATTTGCTACAGTCTGGTAGCGGAGTTGTAACTGTAGGCCCTCGGGAACATAGAGAAATCATGGTGTAATTGAACTTTTCATAAATTTTCATACCCCCCAAAATGGCTAAATCTGCCAATATCTCCTAAACTACAATAGCCAGGAATACGCCGATAGGCTCATTCGACGTAACTTTTGATTTGCTACAGTCTGGTAGCGGAGTTGTAACTGTAGGCCCTCGGGAACATAGAGAAATCATGGTGTAATTGAACTTTTCATAAATTTTCATACCCCCCAAAATGGCTAAATCTGCCAATATCTCCTAAACTACAATAGCCAGGAATACGCCGATAGGCTCATTCGACGTAACTTTTGATTTGCTACAGTCTGGTAGCGGAGTTGTAACTGTAGGCCCTCGGGAACATAGAGAAATCATGGTGTAATTGAACTTTTCATAAATTTTCATACCCCCCAAAATGGCTAAATCTGCCAATATCTCCTAAACTACAATAGCCAGGAATACGCCGATAGGCTCATTCGACGTAACTTTTGATTTGCTACAGTCTGGTAGCGGAGTTGTAACTGTAGGCCCTCGGGAACATAGAGAAATCATGGTGTAATTGAACTTTTCATAAATTTTCATACCCCCCAAAATGGCTAAATCTGCCAATATCTCCTAAACTACAATAGCCAGGAATACGCCGATAGGCTCATTCGACGTAACTTTTGATTTGCTACAGTCTGGTAGCGGAGTTGTAACTGTAGGCCCTCGGGAACATAGAGAAATCATGGTGTAATTGAACTTTTCATAAATTTTCATACCCCCCAAAATGGCTAAATCTGCCAATATCTCCTAAACTACAATAGCCAGGAATACGCCGATAGGCTCATTCGACGTAACTTTTGATTTGCTACAGTCTGGTAGCGGAGTTGTAACTGTAGGCCCTCGGGAACATAGAGAAATCATGGTGTAATTGAACTTTTCATAAATTTTCATACCCCCCAAAATGGCTAAATCTGCCAATATCTCCTAAACTACAATAGCCAGGAATACGCCGATAGGCTCATTCGACGTAACTTTTGATTTGCTACAGTCTGGTAGCGGAGTTGTAACTGTAGGCCCTCGGGAACATAGAGAAATCATGGTGTAATTGAACTTTTCATAAATTTTCATACCCCCCAAAATGGCTAAATCTGCCAATATCTCCTAAACTACAATAGCCAGGAATACGCCGATAGGCTCATTCGACGTAACTTTTGATTTGCTACAGTCTGGTAGCGGAGTTGTAACTGTAGGTCCCTCGGGAACATAGAGAAATCATGGTGTAATTGAACTTTTCATAAATTTTCATACCCCCCAAAATGGCTAAATCTGCCAATATCTCCTAAACTACAATAGCCAGGAATACGCCGATAAGCTCATTCGACGTAACTTTTGATTTGCTACAGTCTGGTAGCGGAGTTGTAACTGTAGGCCCTCGGGAACATAGAGAAATCAAGGTGTAATTGAACTTTTCATAAATTTTCATACCCCCCAAAATGGCTAAATCTGCCAATATCTCCTAAACTACAATAGGCAGGAATACGCCGATAGGCTCATTCGACGTAACTTTTGATTTGCTACAGTCTGGTAGCGGAGTTGTAACTGTAGGCCCTCGGGAACATAGAGAAATCATGGTGTAATTGAACTTTTCATAAATTTTCATACCCCCCAAAATGGCTAAATCTGCCAATATCTCCTAAACTACAATAGCCAGGAATACGCCGATAGGCTCATTCGACGTAACTTTTGATTTGCTACAGTCTGGTAGCGGAGTTGTAACTGTAGGCCCTCGGGAACATAGAGAAATCATGGTGTAATTGAACTTTTCATAAATTTTCATACCCCCCAAAATGGCTAAATCTGCCAATATCTCCTAAACTACAATAGCCAGGAATACGCCGATAGGCTCATTCGACGTAACTTTTGATTTGCTACAGTCTGGTAGCGGAGTTGTAACTGTAGGCCCTCGGGAACATAGAGAAATCATGGTGTAATTGAACTTTTCATAAATTTTCATACCCCCCAAAATGGCTAAATCTGCCAATATCTCCTAAACTACAATAGCCAGGAATACGCCGATAGGCTCATTCGACGTAACTTTTGATTTGCTACAGTCTGGTAGCGGAGTTGTAACTGTAGGCCCTCGGGAACATAGAGAAATCATGGTGTAATTGAAATTTTCATAAATTTTCATACCCCCCAAAATGGCTAAATCTGCCAATATCTCCTAAACTACAATAGCCAGGAATACGCCGATAGGCTCATTCGACGTAACTTTTGATTTGCTACAGTCTGGTAGCGGAGTTGTAACTGTAGGCCCTCGGGAACATAGAGAAATCATGGTGTAATTGAACTTTTCATAAATTTTCATACCCCCCAAAATGGCTAAATCTGCCAATATCTCCTAAACTACAATAGCCAGGAATACGCCGATAGGCTCATTCGACGTAACTTTTGATTTGCTACAGTCTGGTAGCGGAGTTGTAACTGTAGGCCCTCGGGAACATAGAGAAATCATGGTGTAATTGAAATTTTCATAAATTTTCATACCCCCCAAAATGGCTAAATCTGCCAATATCTCCTAAACTACAATAGCCAGGAATACGCCGATAGGCTCATTCGACGTAACTTTTGATTTGCTACAGTCTGGTAGCGGAGTTGTAACTGTAGGCCCTCGGGAACATAGAGAAATCATGGTGTAATTGAACTTTTCATAAATTTTCATACCCCCCAAAATGGCTAAATCTGCCAATATCTCCTAAACTACAATAGCCAGGAATACGCCGATAGGCTCATTCGACGTAACTTTTGATTTGCTACAGTCTGGTAGCGGAGTTGTAACTGTAGGCCCTCGGGAACATAGAGAAATCATGGTGTAATTGAACTTTTCATAAATTTTCATACCCCCCAAAATGGCTAAATCTGCCAATATCTCCTAAACTACAATAGCCAGGAATACGCCGATAGGCTCATTCGACGTAACTTTTGATTTGCTACAGTCTGGTAGCGGAGTTGTAACTGTAGGCCCTCGGGAACATAGAGAAATCATGGTGTAATTGAACTTTTCATAAATTTTCATACTCCCCAAAATGGCTAAATCTGCCAATATCTCCTAAACTACAATAGCCAGGAATACGCCGATAGGCTCATTCGACGTAACTTTTGATTTGCTACAGTCTGGTAGCGGAGTTGTAACTGTAGGCCCTCGGGAACATAGAGAAATCATGGTGTAATTGAACTTTTCATAAATTTTCATACTCCCCAAAATGGCTAAATCTGCCAATATCTCCTAAACTACAATAGCCAGGAATACGCCGATAGGCTCATTCGACGTAACTTTTGATTTGCTACAGTCTGGTAGCGGAGTTGTAACTGTAGGCCCTCGAGAACATAGAGAAATCATGGTGTAATTGAACTTTTCATAAATTTTCATACCCCCCAAAATGGCTAAATCTGCCAATATCTCCTAAACTACAATAGCCAGGAATACGCCGATAGGCTCATTCGACGTAACTTTTGATTTGCTACAGTCTGGTAGCGGAGTTGTAACTGTAGGCCCTCGGGAACATAGAGAAATCATGGTGTAATTGAACTTTTCATAAATTCTCATACCCCCCAAAATGGCTAAATCTGCCAATATCTCCTAAACTACAATAGCCAGGAATACGCCGATAGGCTCATTCGACGTAACTTTTGATTTGCTACAGTCTGGTAGCGGAGTTGTAACTGTAGGCCCTCGGGAACATAGAGAAATCATGGTGTAATTGAACTTTTCATAAATTTTCATACCCCCCAAAATGGCTAAATCTGCCAATATCTCCTAAACTACAATAGCCAGGAATACGCCGATAGGCTCATTCGACGTAACTTTTGATTTGCTACAGTCTGGTAGCGGAATTGTAACTGTAGGCCCTCGGGAACATAGAGAAATCATGGTGTAATTGAACTTTTCATAAATTTTCATACCCCCCAAAATGGCTAAATCTGCCAATATCTCCTAAACTACAATAGCCAGGAATACGCCGATAGGCTCATTCGACGTAACTTTTGATTTGCTACAGTCTGGTAGCGGAGTTGTAACTGTAGGCCCTCGGGAACATAGAGAAATCATGGTGTAATTGAACTTTTCATAAATTTTCATACCCCCCAAAATGGCTAAATCTGCCAATATCTCCTAAACTACAATAGCCAGGAATACGCCGATAGGCTCATTCGACGTAACTTTTGATTTGCTACAGTCTGGTAGCGGAGTTGTAACTGTAGGCCCTCGGGAACATAGAGAAATCATGGTGTAATTGAACTTTTCATAAATTTTCATACCCCCCAAAATGGCTAAATCTGCCAATATCTCCTAAACTACAATAGCCAGGAATACGCCGATAGGCTCATTCGACGTAACTTTTGATTTGCTACAGTCTGGTAGCGGAGTTGTAACTGTAGGCCCTCGGGAACATAGAGAAATCAAGGTGTAATTGAACTTTTCATAAATTTTCATACCCCCCAAAATGGCTAAATCTGCCAATATCTCCTAAACTACAATAGGCAGGAATACGCCGATAGGCTCATTCGACGTAACTTTTGATTTGCTACAGTCTGGTAGCGGAGTTGTAACTGTAGGCCCTCGGGAACATAAAGAAATCATGGTGTAATTGAACTTTTCATAAATTTTCATACCCCCCAAAATGGCTAAATCTGCCAATATCTCCTAAACTACAATAGGCAGGAATACGCCGATAGGCTCATTCGACGTAACTTTTGATTTGCTACAGTCTGGTAGCGGAGTTGTAACTGTAGGCCCTCGGGAACATAGAGAAATCATGGTGTAATTGAACTTTTCATAAATTTTCATACCCCCCAAAATGGCTAAATCTGCCAATATCTCCTAAACTACAATAGCCAGGAATACGCCGATAGGCTCATTCGACGTAACTTTTGATTTGCTACAGTCTGGTAGCGGAGTTGTAACTGTAGGCCCTCGGGAACATGGAGAAATCATGGTGTAATTGAACTTTTCATAAATTTTCATACCCCCCAAAATGGCTAAATCTGCCAATATCTCCTAAACTACAATAGCCAGGAATACGCCGATAGGCTCATTCGACGTAACTTTTGATTTGCTACAGTCTGGTAGCGGAGTTGTAACTGTAGGCCCTCGGGAACATAGAGAAATCATGGTGTAATTGAACTTTTCATAAATTTTCATACCCCCCAAAATGGCTAAATCTGCCAATATCTCCTAAACTACAATAGCCAGGAATACGCCGATAGGCTCATTCGACGTAACTTTTGATTTGCTACAGTCTGGTAGCGGAGTTGTAACTGTAGGCCCTCGGGAACATAGAGAAATCATGGTGTAATTGAACTTTTCATAAATTTTCATACCCCCCAAAATGGCTAAATCTGCCAATATCTCCTAAACTACAATAGCCAGGAATACGCCGATAGGCTCATTCGACGTAACTTTTGATTTGCTACAGTCTGGTAGCGGAGTTGTAACTGTAGGCCCTCGGGAACATAGAGAAATCATGGTGTAATTGAACTTTTCATAAATTTTCATACCCCCCAAAATGGCTAAATCTGCCAATATCTCCTAAACTACAATAGCCAGGAATACGCCGATAGGCTCATTCGACGTAACTTTTGATTTGCTACAGTCTGGTAGCGGAGTTGTAACTGTAGGCCCTCGGGAACATAGAGAAATCATGGTGTAATTAAACTTTTCATAAATTTTCATACCCCCCAAAATGGCTAAATCTGCCAATATCTCCTAAACTACAATAGCCAGGAATACGCCGATAGGCTCATTCGACGTAACTTTTGATTTGCTACAGTCTGGTAGCGGAGTTGTAACTGTAGGCCCTCGGGAACATAGAGAAATCATGGTGTAATTGAACTTTTCATAAATTTTCATACCCCCCAAAATGGCTAAATCTGCCAATATCTCCTAAACTACAATAGCCAGGAATACGCCGATAGGCTCATTCGACGTAACTTTTGATTTGCTACAGTCTGGTAGCGGAGTTGTAACTGTAGGTCCTCGGGAACATAGAGAAATCATGGTGTAATTGAACTTTTCATAAATTTTCATACCCCCCAAAATGGCTAAATCTGCCAATATCTCCTAAACTACAATAGCCAGGAATACGCCGATAAGCTCATTCGACGTAACTTTTGATTTGCTACAGTCTGGTAGCGGAGTTGTAACTGTAGGCCCTCGGGAACATAGAGAAATCAAGGTGTAATTGAACTTTTCATAAATTTTCATACCCCCCAAAATGGCTAAATCTGCCAATATCTCCTAAACTACAATAGGCAGGAATACGCCGATAGGCTCATTCGACGTAACTTTTGATTTGCTACAGTCTGGTAGCGGAGTTGTAACTGTAGGCCCTCGGGAACATAGAGAAATCATGGTGTAATTGAACTTTTCATAAATTTTCATACCCCCCAAAATGGCTAAATCTGCCAATATCTCCTAAACTACAATAGCCAGGAATACGCCGATAGGCTCATTCGACGTAACTTTTGATTTGCTACAGTCTGGTAGCGGAGTTGTAACTGTAGGCCCTCGGGAACATAGAGAAATCATGGTGTAATTGAACTTTTCATAAATTTTCATACCCCCCAAAATGGCTAAATCTGCCAATATCTCCTAAACTACAATAGCCAGGAATACGCCGATAGGCTCATTCGACGTAACTTTTGATTTGCTACAGTCTGGTAGCGGAGTTGTAACTGTAGGCCCTCGGGAACATAGAGAAATCATGGTGTAATTGAACTTTTCATAAATTTTCATACCCCCCAAAATGGCTAAATCTGCCAATATCTCCTAAACTACAATAGCCAGGAATACGCCGATAGGCTCATTCGACGTAAATTTTGATTTGCTACAGTCTGGTAGCGGAGTTGTAACTGGAGGTCCTCGGGAACATAAAGAAATCATGGTGTAATTGAACTTTCATAAATTTTCATACCCCCCAAAATGGCTAAATCTGCCAATATCTCCTAAACTACAATAGCCAGGAATACGCCGATAGGCTCATTCGACGTAACTTTTGATTTGCTACAGTCTGGTAGCGGAGTTGTAACTGTAGGCCCTCGGGAACATAGAGAAATCATGGTGTAATTGAACTTTTCATAAATTTTCATACCCCCCAAAATGGCTAAATCTGCCAATATCTCCTAAACTACAATAGCCAGGAATACGCCGATAGGCTCATTCGACGTAACTTTTGATTTGCTACAGTCTGGTAGCGGAGTTGTAACTGTAGGCCCTCGGGAACATAGAGAAATCATGGTGTAATTGAACTTTTCATAAATTTTCATACCCCCCAAAATGGCTAAATCTGCCAATATCTCCTAAACTACAATAGCCAGGAATACGCCGATAGGCTCATTCGACGTAACTTTTGATTTGCTACAGTCTGGTAGCGGAGTTGTAACTGTAGGCCCTCGGGAACATAGAGAAATCATGGTGTAATTGAACTTTTCATAAATTTTCATACCCCCCAAAATGGCTAAATCTGCCAATATCTCCTAAACTACAATAGCCAGGAATACGCCGATAGGCTCATTCGACGTAACTTTTGATTTGCTACAGTCTGGTAGCGGAGTTGTAACTGTAGGCCCTCGGGAACATAGAGAAATCATGGTGTAATTGAACTTTTCATAAATTTTCATACCCCCCAAAATGGCTAAATCTGCCAATATCTCCTAAACTACAATAGCCAGGAATACGCCGATAGGCTCATTCGACGTAACTTTTGATTTGCTACAGTCTGGTAGCGGAGTTGTAACTGTAGGCCCTCGGGAACATAGAGAAATCATGGTGTAATTGAACTTTTCATAAATTTTCATACCCCCCAAAATGGCTAAATCTGCCAATATCTCCTAAACTACAATAGCCAGGAATACGCCGATAGGCTCATTCGACGTAACTTTTGATTTGCTACAGTCTGGTAGCGGAGTTGTAACTGTAGGCCCTCGGGAACATAGAGAAATCATGGTGTAATTGAACTTTTCATAAATTTTCATACCCCCCAAAATGGCTAAATCTGCCAATATCTCCTAAACTACAATAGCCAGGAATACGCCGATAGGCTCATTCGACGTAACTTTTGATTTGCTACAGTCTGGTAGCGGAGTTGTAACTGTAGGCCCTCGGGAACATAGAGAAATCATGGTGTAATTGAACTTTTCATAAATTTTCATACCCCCCAAAATGGCTAAATCTGCCAATATCTCCTAAACTACAATAGCCAGGAATACGCCGATAGGCTCATTCGACGTAACTTTTGATTTGCTACAGTCTGGTAGCGGAGTTGTAACTGTAGGCCCTCGGGAACATAGAGAAATCATGGTGTAATTGAACTTTTCATAAATTTTCATACCCCCCAAAATGGCTAAATCTGCCAATATCTCCTAAACTACAATAGCCAGGAATACGCCGATAGGCTCATTCGACGTAACTTTTGATTTGCTACAGTCTGGTAGCGGAGTTGTAACTGTAGGCCCTCGGGAACATAGAGAAATCATGGTGTAATTGAACTTTTCATAAATTTTCATACCCCCCAAAATGGCTAAATCTGCCAATATCTCCTAAACTACAATAGCCAGGAATACGCCGATAGGCTCATTCGACGTAACTTTTGATTTGCTACAGTCTGGTAGCGGAGTTGTAACTGTAGGCCCTCGGGAACATAGAGAAATCATGGTGTAATTGAACTTTTCATAAATTTTCATACCCCCCAAAATGGCTAAATCTGCCAATATCTCCTAAACTACAATAGCCAGGAATACGCCGATAGGCTCATTCGACGTAACTTTTGATTTGCTACAGTCTGGTAGCGGAGTTGTAACTGTAGGCCCTCGGGAACATAGAGAAATCATGGTGTAATTGAACTTTTCATAAATTTTCATACCCCCCAAAATGGCTAAATCTGCCAATATCTCCTAAACTACAATAGCCAGGAATACGCCGATAGGCTCATTCGACGTAACTTTTGATTTGCTACAGTCTGGTAGCGGAGTTGTAACTGTAGGCCCTCGGGAACATAGAGAAATCATGGTGTAATTGAACTTTTCATAAATTTTCATACCCCCCAAAATGGCTAAATCTGCCAATATCTCCTAAACTACAATAGCCAGGAATACGCCGATAGGCTCATTCGACGTAACTTTTGATTTGCTACAGTCTGGTAGCGGAGTTGTAACTGTAGGCCCTCGGGAACATAGAGAAATCATGGTGTAATTGAACTTTTCATAAATTTTCATACCCCCCAAAATGGCTAAATCTGCCAATATCTCCTAAACTACAATAGCCAGGAATACGCCGATAGGCTCATTCGACGTAACTTTTGATTTGCTACAGTCTGGTAGCGGAGTTGTAACTGTAGGCCCTCGGGAACATAGAGAAATCATGGTGTAATTGAACTTTTCATAAATTTTCATACCCCCCAAAATGGCTAAATCTGCCAATATCTCCTAAACTACAATAGCCAGGAATACGCCGATAGGCTCATTCGACGTAACTTTTGATTTGCTACAGTCTGGTAGCGGAGTTGTAACTGTAGGCCCTCGGGAACATAGAGAAATCATGGTGTAATTGAACTTTTCATAAATTTTCATACCCCCCAAAATGGCTAAATCTGCCAATATCTCCTAAACTACAATAGCCAGGAATACGCCGATAGGCTCATTCGACGTAACTTTTGATTTGCTACAGTCTGGTAGCGGAGTTGTAACTGTAGGCCCTCGGGAACATAGAGAAATCATGGTGTAATTGAACTTTTCATAAATTTTCATACCCCCCAAAATGGCTAAATCTGCCAATATCTCCTAAACTACAATAGCCAGGAATACGCCGATAGGCTCATTCGACGTAACTTTTGATTTGCTACAGTCTGGTAGCGGAGTTGTAACTGTAGGCCCTCGGGAACATAGAGAAATCATGGTGTAATTGAACTTTTCATAAATTTTCATACCCCCCAAAATGGCTAAATCTGCCAATATCTCCTAAACTACAATAGCCAGGAATACGCCGATAGGCTCATTCGACGTAACTTTTGATTTGCTACAGTCTGGTAGCGGAGTTGTAACTGTAGGCCCTCGGGAACATAGAGAAATCATGGTGTAATTGAACTTTTCATAAATTTTCATACCCCCCAAAATGGCTAAATCTGCCAATATCTCCTAAACTACAATAGCCAGGAATACGCCGATAGGCTCATTCGACGTAACTTTTGATTTGCTACAGTCTGGTAGCGGAGTTGTAACTGTAGGCCCTCGGGAACATAGAGAAATCATGGTGTAATTGAACTTTTCATAAATTTTCATACCCCCCAAAATGGCTAAATCTGCCAATATCTCCTAAACTACAATAGCCAGGAATACGCCGATAGGCTCATTCGACGTAACTTTTGATTTGCTACAGTCTGGTAGCGGAGTTGTAACTGTAGGCCCTCGGGAACATAGAGAAATCATGGTGTAATTGAACTTTTCATAAATTTTCATACCCCCCAAAATGGCTAAATCTGCCAATATCTCCTAAACTACAATAGCCAGGAATACGCCGATAGGCTCATTCGACGTAACTTTTGATTTGCTACAGTCTGGTAGCGGAGTTGTAACTGTAGGCCCTCGGGAACATAGAGAAATCATGGTGTAATTGAACTTTTCATAAATTTTCATACCCCCCAAAATGGCTAAATCTGCCAATATCTCCTAAACTACAATAGCCAGGAATACGCCGATAGGCTCATTCGACGTAACTTTTGATTTGCTACAGTCTGGTAGCGGAGTTGTAACTGTAGGCCCTCGGGAACATAGAGAAATCATGGTGTAATTGAACTTTTCATAAATTTTCATACCCCCCAAAATGGCTAAATCTGCCAATATCTCCTAAACTACAATAGCCAGGAATACGCCGATAGGCTCATTCGACGTAACTTTTGATTTGCTACAGTCTGGTAGCGGAGTTGTAACTGTAGGCCCTCGGGAACATAGAGAAATCATGGTGTAATTGAACTTTTCATAAATTTTCATACCCCCCAAAATGGCTAAATCTGCCAATATCTCCTAAACTACAATAGCCAGGAATACGCCGATAGGCTCATTCGACGTAACTTTTGATTTGCTACAGTCTGGTAGCGGAGTTGTAACTGTAGGCCCTCGGGAACATAGAGAAATCATGGTGTAATTGAACTTTTCATAAATTTTCATACCCCCCAAAATGGCTAAATCTGCCAATATCTCCTAAACTACAATAGCCAGGAATACGCCGATAGGCTCATTCGACGTAACTTTTGATTTGCTACAGTCTGGTAGCGGAGTTGTAACTGTAGGCCCTCGGGAACATAGAGAAATCATGGTGTAATTGAACTTTTCATAAATTTTCATACCCCCCAAAATGGCTAAATCTGCCAATATCTCCTAAACTACAATAGCCAGGAATACGCCGATAGGCTCATTCGACGTAACTTTTGATTTGCTACAGTCTGGTAGCGGAGTTGTAACTGTAGGCCCTCGGGAACATAGAGAAATCATGGTGTAATTGAACTTTTCATAAATTTTCATACCCCCCAAAATGGCTAAATCTGCCAATATCTCCTAAACTACAATAGCCAGGAATACGCCGATAGGCTCATTCGACGTAACTTTTGATTTGCTACAGTCTGGTAGCGGAGTTGTAACTGTAGGCCCTCGGGAACATAGAGAAATCATGGTGTAATTGAACTTTTCATAAATTTTCATACCCCCCAAAATGGCTAAATCTGCCAATATCTCCTAAACTACAATAGCCAGGAATACGCCGATAGGCTCATTCGACGTAACTTTTGATTTGCTACAGTCTGGTAGCGGAGTTGTAACTGTAGGCCCTCGGGAACATAGAGAAATCATGGTGTAATTGAACTTTTCATAAATTTTCATACCCCCCAAAATGGCTAAATCTGCCAATATCTCCTAAACTACAATAGCCAGGAATACGCCGATAGGCTCATTCGACGTAACTTTTGATTTGCTACAGTCTGGTAGCGGAGTTGTAACTGTAGGCCCCCGGGAACATAGAGAAATCATGGTGTAATTAAACTTTTCATAAATTTTCATACCCCCCAAAATGGCTAAATCTGCCAATATCTCCTAAACTACAATAGCCAGGAATACGCCGATAGGCTCATTCGACGTAACTTTTGATTTGCTACAGTCTGGTAGCGGAGTTGTAACTGTAGGCCCTCGGGAACATAGAGAAATCATGGTGTAATTGAACTCTTCATAAATTTTCATACCCCCCAAAATGGCTAAATCTGCCAATATCTCCTAAACTACAATAGCCAGGAATACGCCGATAGGCTCATTCGACGTAACTTTTGATTTGCTACAGTCTGGTAGCGGAGTTGTAACTGTAGGCCCTCGGGAACATAGAGAAATCATGGTGTAATTGAACTTTTCATAAATTTTCATACCCCCCAAAATGGCTAAATCTGCCAATATCTCCTAAACTACAATAGCCAGGAATACGCCGATAGGCTCATTCGACGTAACTTTTGATTTGCTACAGTCTGGTAGCGGAGTTGTAACTGTAGGCCCTCGGGAACATAGAGAAATCATGGTGTAATTGAACTTTTCATAAATTTTCATACCCCCCAAAATGGCTAAATCTGCCAATATCTCCTAAACTACAATAGCCAGGAATACGCCGATAGGCTCATTCGACGTAACTTTTGATTTGCTACAGTCTGGTAGCGGAGTTGTAACTGTAGGCCCTCGGGAACATAGAGAAATCATGGTGTAATTGAACTTTTCATAAATTTTCATACCCCCAAAAATGGCTAAATCTGCCAATATCTCCTAAACTACAATAGCCAGGAATACGCCGATAGGCTCATTCGACGTAACTTTTGATTTGCTACAGTCTGGTAGCGGAGTTGTAACTGTAGGCCCTCGGGAACATAGAGAAATCATGGTGTAATTGAACTTTTCATAAATTTTCATACCCCCCAAAATGGCTAAATCTGCCAATATCTCCTAAACTACAATAGCCAGGAATACGCCGATAGGCTCATTCGACGTAACTTTTGATTTGCTACAGTCTGGTAGCGGAGTTGTAACTGTAGGCCCTCGGGAACATAGAGAAATCATGGTGTAATTGAACTTTTCATAAATTTTCATACCCCCCAAAATGGCTAAATCTGCCAATATCTCCTAAACTACAATAGCCAGGAATACGCCGATAGGCTCATTCGACGTAACTTTTGATTTGCTACAGTCTGGTAGCGGAGTTGTAACTGTAGGCCCTCGGGAACATAGAGAAATCATGGTGTAATTGAACTTTTCATAAATTTTCATACCCCCAAAAATGGCTAAATCTGCCAATATCTCCTAAACTACAATAGCCAGGAATACGCCGATAGGCTCATTCGACGTAACTTTTGATTTGCTACAGTCTGGTAGCGGAGTTGTAACTGTAGGCCCTCGGGAACATAGAGAAATCATGGTGTAATTGAACTTTTCATAAATTTTCATACCCCCCAAAATGGCTAAATCTGCCAATATCTCCTAAACTACAATAGCCAGGAATACGCCGATAGGCTCATTCGACGTAACTTTTGATTTGCTACAGTCTGGTAGCGGAGTTGTAACTGTAGGCCCTCGGGAACATAGAGAAATCATGGTGTAATTGAACTTTTCATAAATTTTCATACCCCCCAAAATGGCTAAATCTGCCAATATCTCCTAAACTACAATAGCCAGGAATACGCCGATAGGCTCATTCGACGTAACTTTTGATTTGCTACAGTCTGGTAGCGGAGTTGTAACTGTAGGCCCTCGGGAACATAGAGAAATCATGGTGTAATTGAACTTTTCATAAATTTTCATACCCCCCAAAATGGCTAAATCTGCCAATATCTCCTAAACTACAATAGCCAGGAATACGCCGATAGGCTCATTCGACGTAACTTTTGATTTGCTACAGTCTGGTAGCGGAGTTGTAACTGTAGGCCCTCGGGAACATAGAGAAATCATGGTGTAATTGAACTTTTCATAAATTTTCATACCCCCCAAAATGGCTAAATCTGCCAATATCTCCTAAACTACAATAGCCAGGAATACGCCGATAGGCTCATTCGACGTAACTTTTGATTTGCTACAGTCTGGTAGCGGAGTTGTAACTGTAGGCCCTCGGGAACATAGAGAAATCATGGTGTAATTGAACTTTTCATAAATTTTCATACCCCCCAAAATGGCTAAATCTGCCAATATCTCCTAAACTACAATAGCCAGGAATACGCCGATAGGCTCATTCGACGTAACTTTTGATTTGCTACAGTCTGGTAGCGGAGTTGTAACTGTAGGCCCTCGGGAACATAGAGAAATCATGGTGTAATTGAACTTTTCATAAATTTTCATACCCCCCAAAATGGCTAAATCTGCCAATATCTCCTAAACTACAATAGCCAGGAATACGCCGATAGGCTCATTCGACGTAACTTTTGATTTGCTACAGTCTGGTAGCGGAGTTGTAACTGTAGGCCCTCGGGAACATAGAGAAATCATGGTGTAATTGAACTTTTCATAAATTTTCATACCCCCCAAAATGGCTAAATCTGCCAATATCTCCTAAACTACAATAGCCAGGAATACGCCGATAGGCTCATTCGACGTAACTTTTGATTTGCTACAGTCTGGTAGCGGAGTTGTAACTGTAGGCCCTCGGGAACATAGAGAAATCATGGTGTAATTGAACTTTTCATAAATTTTCATACCCCCCAAAATGGCTAAATCTGCCAATATCTCCTAAACTACAATAGCCAGGAATACGCCGATAGGCTCATTCGACGTAACTTTTGATTTGCTACAGTCTGGTAGCGGAGTTGTAACTGTAGGCCCTCGGGAACATAGAGAAATCATGGTGTAATTGAACTTTTCATAAATTTTCATACCCCCCAAAATGGCTAAATCTGCCAATATCTCCTAAACTACAATAGCCAGGAATACGCCGATAGGCTCATTCGACGTAACTTTTGATTTGCTACAGTCTGGTAGCGGAGTTGTAACTGTAGGCCCTCGGGAACATAGAGAAATCATGGTGTAATTGAACTTTTCATAAATTTTCATACCCCCCAAAATGGCTAAATCTGCCAATATCTCCTAAACTACAATAGCCAGGAATACGCCGATAGGCTCATTCGACGTAACTTTTGATTTGCTACAGTCTGGTAGCGGAGTTGTAACTGTAGGCCCTCGGGAACATAGAGAAATCATGGTGTAATTGAACTTTTCATAAATTTTCATACCCCCCAAAATGGCTAAATCTGCCAATATCTCCTAAACTACAATAGCCAGGAATACGCCGATAGGCTCATTCGACGTAACTTTTGATTTGCTACAGTCTGGTAGCGGAGTTGTAACTGTAGGCCCTCGGGAACATAGAGAAATCATGGTGTAATTGAACTTTTCATAAATTTTCATACCCCCCAAAATGGCTAAATCTGCCAATATCTCCTAAACTACAATAGCCAGGAATACGCCGATAGGCTCATTCGACGTAACTTTTGATTTGCTACAGTCTGGTAGCGGAGTTGTAACTGTAGGCCCTCGGGAACATAGAGAAATCATGGTGTAATTGAACTTTTCATAAATTTTCATACCCCCCAAAATGGCTAAATCTGCCAATATCTCCTAAACTACAATAGCCAGGAATACGCCGATAGGCTCATTCGACGTAACTTTTGATTTGCTACAGTCTGGTAGCGGAGTTGTAACTGTAGGCCCTCGGGAACATAGAGAAATCATGGTGTAATTGAACTTTTCATAAATTTTCATACCCCCCAAAATGGCTAAATCTGCCAATATCTCCTAAACTACAATAGCCAGGAATACGCCGATAGGCTCATTCGACGTAACTTTTGATTTGCTACAGTCTGGTAGCGGAGTTGTAACTGTAGGCCCTCGGGAACATAGAGAAATCATGGTGTAATTGAACTTTTCATAAATTTTCATACCCCCCAAAATGGCTAAATCTGCCAATATCTCCTAAACTACAATAGCCAGGAATACGCCGATAGGCTCATTCGACGTAACTTTTGATTTGCTACAGTCTGGTAGCGGAGTTGTAACTGTAGGCCCTCGGGAACATAGAGAAATCATGGTGTAATTGAACTTTTCATAAATTTTCATACCCCCCAAAATGGCTAAATCTGCCAATATCTCCTAAACTACAATAGCCAGGAATACGCCGATAGGCTCATTCGACGTAACTTTTGATTTGCTACAGTCTGGTAGCGGAGTTGTAACTGTAGGCCCTCGGGAACATAGAGAAATCATGGTGTAATTGAACTTTTCATAAATTTTCATACCCCCCAAAATGGCTAAATCTGCCAATATCTCCTAAACTACAATAGCCAGGAATACGCCGATAGGCTCATTCGACGTAACTTTTGATTTGCTACAGTCTGGTAGCGGAGTTGTAACTGTAGGCCCTCGGGAACATAGAGAAATCATGGTGTAATTGAACTTTTCATAAATTTTCATACCCCCCAAAATGGCTAAATCTGCCAATATCTCCTAAACTACAATAGCCAGGAATACGCCGATAGGCTCATTCGACGTAACTTTTGATTTGCTACAGTCTGGTAGCGGAGTTGTAACTGTAGGCCCTCGGGAACATAGAGAAATCATGGTGTAATTGAACTTTTCATAAATTTTCATACCCCCCAAAATGGCTAAATCTGCCAATATCTCCTAAACTACAATAGCCAGGAATACGCCGATAGGCTCATTCGACGTAACTTTTGATTTGCTACAGTCTGGTAGCGGAGTTGTAACTGTAGGCCCTCGGGAACATAGAGAAATCATGGTGTAATTGAACTTTTCATAAATTTTCATACCCCCCAAAATGGCTAAATCTGCCAATATCTCCTAAACTACAATAGCCAGGAATACGCCGATAGGCTCATTCGACGTAACTTTTGATTTGCTACAGTCTGGTAGCGGAGTTGTAACTGTAGGCCCTCGGGAACATAGAGAAATCATGGTGTAATTGAACTTTTCATAAATTTTCATACCCCCCAAAATGGCTAAATCTGCCAATATCTCCTAAACTACAATAGCCAGGAATACGCCGATAGGCTCATTCGACGTAACTTTTGATTTGCTACAGTCTGGTAGCGGAGTTGTAACTGTAGGCTGTAGGCCCTCGGGAACATAGAGAAATCATGGTGTAATTGAACTTTTCATAAATTTTCATACCCCCCAAAATGGCTAAATCTGCCAATATCTCCTAAACTACAATAGCCAGGAATACGCCGATAGGCTCATTCGACGTAACTTTTGATTTGCTACAGTCTGGTAGCGGAGTTGTAACTGTAGGCCCTCGGGAACATAGAGAAATCATGGTGTAATTGAACTTTTCATAAATTTTCATACCCCCCAAAATGGCTAAATCTGCCAATATCTCCTAAACTACAATAGCCAGGAATACGCCGATAGGCTCATTCGACGTAACTTTTGATTTGCTACAGTCTGGTAGCGGAGTTGTAACTGTAGGCCCTCGGGAACATAGAGAAATCATGGTGTAATTGAACTTTTCATAAATTTTCATACCCCCCAAAATGGCTAAATCTGCCAATATCTCCTAAACTACAATAGCCAGGAATACGCCGATAGGCTCATTCGACGTAACTTTTGATTTGCTACAGTCTGGTAGCGGAGTTGTAACTGTAGGCCCTCGGGAACATAGAGAAATCATGGTGTAATTGAACTTTTCATAAATTTTCATACCCCCCAAAATGGCTAAATCTGCCAATATCTCCTAAACTACAATAGCCAGGAATACGCCGATAGGCTCATTCGACGTAACTTTTGATTTGCTACAGTCTGGTAGCGGAGTTGTAACTGTAGGCCCTCGGGAACATAGAGAAATCATGGTGTAATTGAACTTTTCATAAATTTTCATACCCCCCAAAATGGCTAAATCTGCCAATATCTCCTAAACTACAATAGCCAGGAATACGCCGATAGGCTCATTCGACGTAACTTTTGATTTGCTACAGTCTGGTAGCGGAGTTGTAACTGTAGGCCCTCGGGAACATAGAGAAATCATGGTGTAATTGAACTTTTCATAAATTTTCATACCCCCCAAAATGGCTAAATCTGCCAATATCTCCTAAACTACAATAGCCAGGAATACGCCGATAGGCTCATTCGACGTAACTTTTGATTTGCTACAGTCTGGTAGCGGAGTTGTAACTGTAGGCCCTCGGGAACATAGAGAAATCATGGTGTAATTGAACTTTTCATAAATTTTCATACCCCCCAAAATGGCTAAATCTGCCAATATCTCCTAAACTACAATAGCCAGGAATACGCCGATAGGCTCATTCGACGTAACTTTTGATTTGCTACAGTCTGGTAGCGGAGTTGTAACTGTAGGCCCTCGGGAACATAGAGAAATCATGGTGTAATTGAACTTTTCATAAATTTTCATACCCCCCAAAATGGCTAAATCTGCCAATATCTCCTAAACTACAATAGCCAGGAATACGCCGATAGGCTCATTCGACGTAACTTTTGATTTGCTACAGTCTGGTAGCGGAGTTGTAACTGTAGGCCCTCGGGAACATAGAGAAATCATGGTGTAATTGAACTTTTCATAAATTTTCATACCCCCCAAAATGGCTAAATCTGCCAATATCTCCTAAACTACAATAGCCAGGAATACGCCGATAGGCTCATTCGACGTAACTTTTGATTTGCTACAGTCTGGTAGCGGAGTTGTAACTGTAGGCCCTCGGGAACATAGAGAAATCATGGTGTAATTGAACTTTTCATAAATTTTCATACCCCCCAAAATGGCTAAATCTGCCAATATCTCCTAAACTACAATAGCCAGGAATACGCCGATAGGCTCATTCGACGTAACTTTTGATTTGCTACAGTCTGGTAGCGGAGTTGTAACTGTAGGCCCTCGGGAACATAGAGAAATCATGGTGTAATTGAACTTTTCATAAATTTTCATACCCCCCAAAATGGCTAAATCTGCCAATATCTCCTAAACTACAATAGCCAGGAATACGCCGATAGGCTCATTCGACGTAACTTTTGATTTGCTACAGTCTGGTAGCGGAGTTGTAACTGTAGGCCCTCGGGAACATAGAGAAATCATGGTGTAATTGAACTTTTCATAAATTTTCATACCCCCCAAAATGGCTAAATCTGCCAATATCTCCTAAACTACAATAGCCAGGAATACGCCGATAGGCTCATTCGACGTAACTTTTGATTTGCTACAGTCTGGTAGCGGAGTTGTAACTGTAGGCCCTCGGGAACATAGAGAAATCATGGTGTAATTGAACTTTTCATAAATTTTCATACCCCCCAAAATGGCTAAATCTGCCAATATCTCCTAAACTACAATAGCCAGGAATACGCCGATAGGCTCATTCGACGTAACTTTTGATTTGCTACAGTCTGGTAGCGGAGTTGTAACTGTAGGCCCTCGGGAACATAGAGAAATCATGGTGTAATTGAACTTTTCATAAATTTTCATACCCCCCAAAATGGCTAAATCTGCCAATATCTCCTAAACTACAATAGCCAGGAATACGCCGATAGGCTCATTCGACGTAACTTTTGATTTGCTACAGTCTGGTAGCGGAGTTGTAACTGTAGGCCCTCGGGAACATAGAGAAATCATGGTGTAATTGAACTTTTCATAAATTTTCATACCCCCCAAAATGGCTAAATCTGCCAATATCTCCTAAACTACAATAGCCAGGAATACGCCGATAGGCTCATTCGACGTAACTTTTGATTTGCTACAGTCTGGTAGCGGAGTTGTAACTGTAGGCCCTCGGGAACATAGAGAAATCATGGTGTAATTGAACTTTTCATAAATTTTCATACCCCCCAAAATGGCTAAATCTGCCAATATCTCCTAAACTACAATAGCCAGTGAATACGCCGATAGGCTCATTCGACGTAACTTTTGATTTGCTACAGTCTGGTAGCGGAGTTGTAACTGTAGGCCCTCGGGAACATAGAGAAATCATGGTGTAATTGAACTTTTCATAAATTTTCATACCCCCCAAAATGGCTAAATCTGCCAATATCTCCTAAACTACAATAGCCAGGAATACGCCGATAGGCTCATTCGACGTAACTTTTGATTTGCTACAGTCTGGTAGCGGAGTTGTAACTGTAGGCCCTCGGGAACATAGAGAAATCATGGTGTAATTGAACTTTTCATAAATTTTCATACCCCCCAAAATGGCTAAATCTGCCAATATCTCCTAAACTACAATAGCCAGGAATACGCCGATAGGCTCATTCGACGTAACTTTTGATTTGCTACAGTCTGGTAGCGGAGTTGTAACTGTAGGCCCTCGGGAACATAGAGAAATCATGGTGTAATTGAACTTTTCATAAATTTTCATACCCCCCAAAATGGCTAAATCTGCCAATATCTCCTAAACTACAATAGCCAGGAATACGCCGATAGGCTCATTCGACGTAACTTTTGATTTGCTACAGTCTGGTAGCGGAGTTGTAACTGTAGGCCCTCGGGAACATAGAGAAATCATGGTGTAATTGAACTTTTCATAAATTTTCATACCCCCCAAAATGGCTAAATCTGCCAATATCTCCTAAACTAGCAATAGCCAGGAATACGCCGATAGGCTCATTCGACGTAACTTTTGATTTGCTACAGTCTGGTAGCGGAGTTGTAACTGTAGGCCCTCGGGAACATAGAGAAATCATGGTGTAATTGAACTTTTCATAAATTTTCATACCCCCCAAAATGGCTAAATCTGCCAATATCTCCTAAACTACAATAGCCAGGAATACGCCGATAGGCTCATTCGACGTAACTTTTGATTTGCTACAGTCTGGTAGCGGAGTTGTAACTGTAGGCCCTCGGGAACATAGAGAAATCATGGTGTAATTGAACTTTTCATAAATTTTCATACCCCCCAAAATGGCTAAATCTGCCAATTCTCCTAAACTACAATAGCCAGGAATACGCCGATAGGCTCATTCGACGTAACTTTTGATTTGCTACAGTCTGGTAGCGGAGTTGTAACTGTAGGCCCTCGGGAACATAGAGAAATCATGGTGTAATTGAACTTTTCATAAATTTTCATACCCCCCAAAATGGCTAAATCTGCCAATATCTCCTAAACTACAATAGCCAGGAATACGCCGATAGGCTCATTCGACGTAACTTTTGATTTGCTACAGTCTGGTAGCGGAGTTGTAACTGTAGGCCCTCGGGAACATAGAGAAATCATGGTGTAATTGAACTTTTCATAAATTTTCATACCCCCCAAAATGGCTAAATCTGCCAATATCTCCTAAACTACAATAGCCAGGAATACGCCGATAGGCTCATTCGACGTAACTTTTGATTTGCTACAGTCTGGTAGCGGAGTTGTAACTGTAGGCCCTCGGGAACATAGAGAAATCATGGTGTAATTGAACTTTTCATAAATTTTCATACCCCCCAAAATGGCTAAATCTGCCAATATCTCCTAAACTACAATAGCCAGGAATACGCCGATAGGCTCATTCGACGTAACTTTTGATTTGCTACAGTCTGGTAGCGGAGTTGTAACTGTAGGCCCTCGGGAACATAGAGAAATCATGGTGTAATTGAACTTTTCATAAATTTTCATACCCCCCAAAATGGCTAAATCTGCCAATATCTCCTAAACTACAATAGCCAGGAATACGCCGATAGGCTCATTCGACGTAACTTTTGATTTGCTACAGTCTGGTAGCGGAGTTGTAACTGTAGGCCCTCGGGAACATAGAGAAATCATGGTGTAATTGAACTTTTCATAAATTTTCATACCCCCCAAAATGGCTAAATCTGCCAATATCTCCTAAACTACAATAGCCAGGAATACGCCGATAGGCTCATTCGACGTAACTTTTGATTTGCTACAGTCTGGTAGCGGAGTTGTAACTGTAGGCCCTCGGGAACATAGAGAAATCATGGTGTAATTGAACTTTTCATAAATTTTCATACCCCCCAAAATGGCTAAATCTGCCAATATCTCCTAAACTACAATAGCCAGGAATACGCCGATAGGCTCATTCGACGTAACTTTTGATTTGCTACAGTCTGGTAGCGGAGTTGTAACTGTAGGCCCTCGGGAACATAGAGAAATCATGGTGTAATTGAACTTTTCATAAATTTTCATACCCCCCAAAATGGCTAAATCTGCCAATATCTCCTAAACTACAATAGCCAGGAATACGCCGATAGGCTCATTCGACGTAACTTTTGATTTGCTACAGTCTGGTAGCGGAGTTGTAACTGTAGGCCCTCGGGAACATAGAGAAATCATGGTGTAATTGAACTTTTCATAAATTTTCATACCCCCCAAAATGGCTAAATCTGCCAATATCTCCTAAACTACAATAGCCAGGAATACGCCGATAGGCTCATTCGACGTAACTTTTGATTTGCTACAGTCTGGTAGCGGAGTTGTAACTGTAGGCCCTCGGGAACATAGAGAAATCATGGTGTAATTGAACTTTTCATAAATTTTCATACCCCCCAAAATGGCTAAATCTGCCAATATCTCCTAAACTACAATAGCCAGGAATACGCCGATAGGCTCATTCGACGTAACTTTTGATTTGCTACAGTCTGGTAGCGGAGTTGTAACTGTAGGCCCTCGGGAACATAGAGAAATCATGGTGTAATTGAACTTTTCATAAATTTTCATACCCCCCAAAATGGCTAAATCTGCCAATATCTCCTAAACTACAATAGCCAGGAATACGCCGATAGGCTCATTCGACGTAACTTTTGATTTGCTACAGTCTGGTAGCGGAGTTGTAACTGTAGGCCCTCGGGAACATAGAGAAATCATGGTGTAATTGAACTTTTCATAAATTTTCATACCCCCCAAAATGGCTAAATCTGCCAATATCTCCTAAACTACAATAGCCAGGAATACGCCGATAGGCTCATTCGACGTAACTTTTGATTTGCTACAGTCTGGTAGCGGAGTTGTAACTGTAGGCCCTCGGGAACATAGAGAAATCATGGTGTAATTGAACTTTTCATAAATTTTCATACCCCCCAAAATGGCTAAATCTGCCAATATCTCCTAAACTACAATAGCCAGGAATACGCCGATAGGCTCATTCGACGTAACTTTTGATTTGCTACAGTCTGGTAGCGGAGTTGTAACTGTAGGCCCTCGGGAACATAGAGAAATCATGGTGTAATTGAACTTTTCATAAATTTTCATACCCCCCAAAATGGCTAAATCTGCCAATATCTCCTAAACTACAATAGCCAGGAATACGCCGATAGGCTCATTCGACGTAACTTTTGATTTGCTACAGTCTGGTAGCGGAGTTGTAACTGTAGGCCCTCGGGAACATAGAGAAATCATGGTGTAATTGAACTTTTCATAAATTTTCATACCCCCCAAAATGGCTAAATCTGCCAATATCTCCTAAACTACAATAGCCAGGAATACGCCGATAGGCTCATTCGACGTAACTTTTGATTTGCTACAGTCTGGTAGCGGAGTTGTAACTGTAGGCCCTCGGGAACATAGAGAAATCATGGTGTAATTGAACTTTTCATAAATTTTCATACCCCCCAAAATGGCTAAATCTGCCAATATCTCCTAAACTACAATAGCCAGGAATACGCCGATAGGCTCATTCGACGTAACTTTTGATTTGCTACAGTCTGGTAGCGGAGTTGTAACTGTAGGCCCTCGGGAACATAGAGAAATCATGGTGTAATTGAACTTTTCATAAATTTTCATACCCCCCAAAATGGCTAAATCTGCCAATATCTCCTAAACTACAGATAGCCAGGAATACGCCGATAGGCTCATTCGACGTAACTTTTGATTTGCTACAGTCTGGTAGCGGAGTTGTAACTGTAGGCCCTCGGGAACATAGAGAAATCATGGTGTAATTGAACTTTTCATAAATTTTCATACCCCCCAAAATGGCTAAATCTGCCAATATCTCCTAAACTACAATAGCCAGGAATACGCCGATAGGCTCATTCGACGTAACTTTTGATTTGCTACAGTCTGGTAGCGGAGTTGTAACTGTAGGCCCTCGGGAACATAGAGAAATCATGGTGTAATTGAACTTTTCATAAATTTTCATACCCCCCAAAATGGCTAAATCTGCCAATATCTCCTAAACTACAATAGCCAGGAATACGCCGATAGGCTCATTCGACGTAACTTTTGATTTGCTACAGTCTGGTAGCGGAGTTGTAACTGTAGGCCCTCGGGAACATAGAGAAATCATGGTGTAATTGAACTTTTCATAAATTTTCATACCCCCCAAAATGGCTAAATCTGCCAATATCTCCTAAACTACAATAGCCAGGAATACGCCGATAGGCTCATTCGACGTAACTTTTGATTTGCTACAGTCTGGTAGCGGAGTTGTAACTGTAGGCCCTCGGGAACATAGAGAAATCATGGTGTAATTGAACTTTTCATAAATTTTCATACCCCCCAAAATGGCTAAATCTGCCAATATCTCCTAAACTACAATAGCCAGGAATACGCCGATAGGCTCATTCGACGTTTGATTTGCTACAGTCTGGTAGCGGAGTTGTAACTGTAGGCCCTCGGGAACATAGAGAAATCATGGTGTAATTGAACTTTTCATAAATTTTCATACCCCCCAAAATGGCTAAATCTGCCAATATCTCCTAAACTACAATAGCCAGGAATACGCTGATAGGCTCATTCGACGTAACTTTTGATTTGCTACAGTCTGGTAGCGGAGTTGTAACTGTAGGCCCTCGGGAACATAGAGAAATCATGGTGTAATTGAACTTTTCATAAATTTTCATACCCCCCAAAATGGCTAAATCTGCCAATATCTCCTAAACTTACAATAGCCAGGAATACGCCGATAGGCTCATTCGACGTAACTTTTGATTTGCTACAGTCTGGTAACGGAGTTGTAACTGTAGGCCCTCGGGAACATAGAGAAATCATGGTGTAATTGAACTTTTCATAAATTTTCATACCCCCCAAAATGGCTAAATCTGCCAATATCTCCTAAACTACAATAGCCAGGAATACGCCGATAGGCTCATTCGACGTAACTTTTGATTTGCTACAGTCTGGTAGCGGAGTTGTAACTGTAGGCCCTCGGGAACATAGAGAAATCATGGTGTAATTGAACTTGTCATAAATTTTCATACCCCCCAAAATGGCTAAATCTGCCAATATCTCCTAAACTACAATAGCCAGGAATACGCCGATAGGCTCATTCGACGTAACTTTTGATTTGCTACAGTCTGGTAGCGGAGTTGTAACTGTAGGCCCTCGGGAACATAGAGAAATCATGGTGTAATTGAACTTTTCATAAATTTTCATACCCCCAAAATGGCTAAATCTGCCAATATCTCCTAAACTACAATAGCCAGGAATACGCCGATAGGCTCATTCGACGTAACTTTTGATTTGCTACAGTCTGGTAACGGAGTTGTAACTGTAGGCCCTCGGGAACATAGAGAAATCATGGTGTAATTGAACTTTTCATAAATTTTCATACCCCCCAAAATGGCTAAATCTGCCAATATCTCCTAAACTACGATAGCCAGGAATACGCCGATAGGCTCATTCGACGTAACTTTTTGATTTGCTACAGTCTGGTAGCGGAGTTGTAACTGTAGGCCCTCGGGAACATAGAGAAATCATGGTGTAATTGAACTTTTCATAAATTTTCATACCCCCAAAATGGCTAAATCTGCCAATATCTCCTAAACTACACATAGCCAGGAATACGCCGATAGGCTCATTCGACGTCACTTTTGATTTGCTACAGTCTGGTAGCGGAGTTGTAACTGTAGGCCCTCGGGAACACAGAGAAATCATGGTGTAATTGAACTTTTCATAAATTTTCATACCCCCCAAAATGGCTAAATCTGCCAATATCTCCTAAACTACAATAGCCAGGAATACGCCGATAGGCTCATTCGACGTCACTTTTGATTTGCTACAGTCTGGTAGCGGAGTTGTAACTGTAGGCCCTCGGGAACATAGAGAAATCATGGTGTAATTAATTGAACTTTTCATAAATTTTCATACCCCCCAAAATGGCTAAATCTGCCAATATCTCCTAAACTACAATAGCCAGGAATACGCCGATAGGCTCATTCGACGTAACTTTTGATTTGCTACAGTCTGGTAGCGGAGTTGTAACTGTAGGCCCTCGGGAACATAGAGAAATCATGGTGTAATTGAACTTTTCATAAATTTTCATACCCCCCAAAATGGCTAAATCTGCCAATATCTCCTAAACTACAATAGCCAGGAATACGCCGATAGGCTCATTCGACGTAACTTTTGATTTGCTACAGTCTGGTAGCGGAGTTGTAACTGTAGGCCCTCGGGAACATAGAGAAATCATGGTGTAATTGAACTTTTCATAAATTTTCATACCCCCCAAAATGGCTAAATCTGCCAATATCTCCTAAACTACAATAGCCAGGAATACGCCGATAGGCTCATTCGACGTAACTTTTGATTTGCTACAGTCTGGTAGCGGAGTTGTAACTGTAGGCCCTCGGGAACATAGAGAAATCATGGTGTAATTGAACTTTTCATAAATTTTCATACCCCCCAAAATGGCTAAATCTGCCAATATCTCCTAAACTACAATAGCCAGGAATACGCCGATAGGCTCATTCGACGTAACTTTTGATTTGCTACAGTCTGGTAGCGGAGTTGTAACTGTAGGCCCTCGGGAACATAGAGAAATCATGGTGTAATTGAACTTTTCATAAATTTTCATACCCCCCAAAATGGCTAAATCTGCCAATATCTCCTAAACTACAATAGCCAGGAATACGCCGATAGGCTCATTCGACGTAACTTTTGATTTGCTACAGTCTGGTAGCGGAGTTGTAACTGTAGGCCCTCGGGAACATAGAGAAATCATGGTGTAATTGAACTTTTCATAAATTTTCATACCCCCCAAAATGGCTAAATCTGCCAATATCTCCTAAACTACAATAGCCAGGAATACGCCGATAGGCTCATTCGACGTAACTTTTGATTTGCTACAGTCTGGTAGCGGAGTTGTAACTGTAGGCCCTCGGGAACATAGAGAAATCATGGTGTAATTGAACTTTTCATAAATTTTCATACCCCCCAAAATGGCTAAATCTGCCAATATCTCCTAAACTACAATAGCCAGGAATACGCCGATAGGCTCATTCGACGTAACTTTTGATTTGCTACAGTCTGGTAGCGGAGTTGTAACTGTAGGCCCTCGGGAACATAGAGAAATCATGGTGTAATTGAACTTTTCATAAATTTTCATACCCCCCAAAATGGCTAAATCTGCCAATATCTCCTAAACTACAATAGCCAGGAATACGCCGATAGGCTCATTCGACGTAACTTTTGATTTGCTACAGTCTGGTAGCGGAGTTGTAACTGTAGGCCCTCGGGAACATAGAGAAATCATGGTGTAATTGAACTTTTCATAAATTTTCATACCCCCCAAAATGGCTAAATCTGCCAATATCTCCTAAACTACAATAGCCAGGAATACGCCGATAGGCTCATTCGACGTAACTTTTGATTTGCTACAGTCTGGTAGCGGAGTTGTAACTGTAGGCCCTCGGGAACATAGAGAAATCATGGTGTAATTGAACTTTTCATAAATTTTCATACCCCCCAAAATGGCTAAATCTGCCAATATCTCCTAAACTACAATAGCCAGGAATACGCCGATAGGCTCATTCGACGTAACTTTTGATTTGCTACAGTCTGGTAGCGGAGTTGTAACTGTAGGCCCTCGGGAACATAGAGAAATCATGGTGTAATTGAACTTTTCATAAATTTTCATACCCCCCAAAATGGCTAAATCTGCCAATATCTCCTAAACTACAATAGCCAGGAATACGCCGATAGGCTCATTCGACGTAACTTTTGATTTGCTACAGTCTGGTAGCGGAGTTGTAACTGTAGGCCCTCGGGAACATAGAGAAATCATGGTGTAATTGAACTTTTCATAAATTTTCATACCCCCCAAAATGGCTAAATCTGCCAATATCTCCTAAACTACAATAGCCAGGAATACGCCGATAGGCTCATTCGACGTAACTTTTGATTTGCTACAGTCTGGTAGCGGAGTTGTAACTGTAGGCCCTCGGGAACATAGAGAAATCATGGTGTAATTGAACTTTTCATAAATTTTCATACCCCCCAAAATGGCTAAATCTGCCAATATCTCCTAAACTACAATAGCCAGGAATACGCCGATAGGCTCATTCGACGTAACTTTTGATTTGCTACAGTCTGGTAGCGGAGTTGTAACTGTAGGCCCTCGGGAACATAGAGAAATCATGGTGTAATTGAACTTTTCATAAATTTTCATACCCCCCAAAATGGCTAAATCTGCCAATATCTCCTAAACTACAATAGCCAGGAATACGCCGATAGGCTCATTCGACGTAACTTTTGATTTGCTACAGTCTGGTAGCGGAGTTGTAACTGTAGGCCCTCGGGAACATAGAGAAATCATGGTGTAATTGAACTTTTCATAAATTTTCATACCCCCCAAAATGGCTAAATCTGCCAATATCTCCTAAACTACAATAGCCAGGAATACGCCGATAGGCTCATTCGACGTAACTTTTGATTTGCTACAGTCTGGTAGCGGAGTTGTAACTGTAGGCCCTCGGGAACATAGAGAAATCATGGTGTAATTGAACTTTTCATAAATTTTCATACCCCCCAAAATGGCTAAATCTGCCAATATCTCCTAAACTACAATAGCCAGGAATACGCCGATAGGCTCATTCGACGTAACTTTTGATTTGCTACAGTCTGGTAGCGGAGTTGTAACTGTAGGCCCTCGGGAACATAGAGAAATCATGGTGTAATTGAACTTTTCATAAATTTTCATACCCCCCAAAATGGCTAAATCTGCCAATATCTCCTAAACTACAATAGCCAGGAATACGCCGATAGGCTCATTCGACGTAACTTTTGATTTGCTACAGTCTGGTAGCGGAGTTGTAACTGTAGGCCCTCGGGAACATAGAGAAATCATGGTGTAATTGAACTTTTCATAAATTTTCATACCCCCCAAAATGGCTAAATCTGCCAATATCTCCTAAACTACAATAGCCAGGAATACGCCGATAGGCTCATTCGACGTAACTTTTGATTTGCTACAGTCTGGTAGCGGAGTTGTAACTGTAGGCCCTCGGGAACATAGAGAAATCATGGTGTAATTGAACTTTTCATAAATTTTCATACCCCCCAAAATGGCTAAATCTGCCAATATCTCCTAAACTACAATAGCCAGGAATACGCCGATAGGCTCATTCGACGTAACTTTTGATTTGCTACAGTCTGGTAGCGGAGTTGTAACTGTAGGCCCTCGGGAACATAGAGAAATCATGGTGTAATTGAACTTTTCATAAATTTTCATACCCCCCAAAATGGCTAAATCTGCCAATATCTCCTAAACTGCAATAGCCAGGAATACGCCGATAGGCTCATTCGACGTAACTTTTGATTTGCTACAGTCTGGTAGCGGAGTTGTAACTGTAGGCCCTCGGGAACATAGAGAAATCATGGTGTAATTGAACTTTTCATAAATTTTCATACCCCCCAAAATGGCTAAATCTGCCAATATCTCCTAAACTACAATAGCCAGGAATACGCCGATAGGCTCATTCGACGTAACTTTTGATTTGCTACAGTCTGGTAGCGGAGTTGTAACTGTAGGCCCTCGGGAACATAGAGAAATCATGGTGTAATTGAACTTTTCATAAATTTTCATACCCCCCAAAATGGCTAAATCTGCCAATATCTCCTAAACTACAATAGCCAGGAATACGCCGATAGGCTCATTCGACGTAACTTTTGATTTGCTACAGTCTGGTAGCGGAGTTGTAACTGTAGGCCCTCGGGAACATAGAGAAATCATGGTGTAATTGAACTTTTCATAAATTTTCATACCCCCCAAAATGGCTAAATCTGCCAATATCTCCTAAACTACAATAGCCAGGAATACGCCGATAGGCTCATTCGACGTAACTTTTGATTTGCTACAGTCTGGTAGCGGAGTTGTAACTGTAGGCCCTCGGGAACATAGAGAAATCATGGTGTAATTGAACTTTTCATAAATTTTCATACCCCCCAAAATGGCTAAATCTGCCAATATCTCCTAAACTACAATAGCCAGGAATACGCCGATAGGCTCATTCGACGTAACTTTTGATTTGCTACAGTCTGGTAGCGGAGTTGTAACTGTAGGCCCTCGGGAACATAGAGAAATCATGGTGTAATTGAACTTTTCATAAATTTTCATACCCCCCAAAATGGCTAAATCTGCCAATATCTCCTAAACTACAATAGCCAGGAATACGCCGATAGGCTCATTCGACGTAACTTTTGATTTGCTACAGTCTGGTAGCGGAGTTGTAACTGTAGGCCCTCGGGAACATAGAGAAATCATGGTGTAATTGAACTTTTCATAAATTTTCATACCCCCCAAAATGGCTAAATCTGCCAATATCTCCTAAACTACAATAGCCAGGAATACGCCGATAGGCTCATTCGACGTAACTTTTGATTTGCTACAGTCTGGTAGCGGAGTTGTAACTGTAGGCCCTCGGGAACATAGAGAAATCATGGTGTAATTGAACTTTTCATAAATTTTCATACCCCCCAAAATGGCTAAATCTGCCAATATCTCCTAAACTACAATAGCCAGGAATACGCCGATAGGCTCATTCGACGTAACTTTTGATTTGCTACAGTCTGGTAGCGGAGTTGTAACTGTAGGCCCTCGGGAACATAGAGAAATCATGGTGTAATTGAACTTTTCATAAATTTTCATACCCCCCAAAATGGCTAAATCTGCCAATATCTCCTAAACTACAATAGCCAGGAATACGCCGATAGGCTCATTCGACGTAACTTTTGATTTGCTACAGTCTGGTAGCGGAGTTGTAACTGTAGGCCCTCGGGAACATAGAGAAATCATGGTGTAATTGAACTTTTCATAAATTTTCATACCCCCCAAAATGGCTAAATCTGCCAATATCTCCTAAACTACAATAGCCAGGAATACGCCGATAGGCTCATTCGACGTAACTTTTGATTTGCTACAGTCTGGTAGCGGAGT
Organism: Botryllus schlosseri; assembly: GCF_051294905.1. Taxonomy (NCBI): domain Eukaryota; kingdom Metazoa; phylum Chordata; class Ascidiacea; order Stolidobranchia; family Styelidae; genus Botryllus; species Botryllus schlosseri. The sequence continues at coordinate 87,558 of NW_027648652.1, forward strand.
TGTAACTGTAGGCCCTCGGGAACATAGAGAAATCATGGTGTAATTGAACTTTTCATAAATTTTCATACCCCCCAAAATGGCTAAATCTGCCAATATCTCCTAAACTACAATAGCCAGGAATACGCCGATAGGCTCATTCGACGTAACTTTTGATTTGCTACAGTCTGGTAGCGGAGTTGTAACTGTAGGCCCTCGGGAACATAGAGAAATCATGGTGTAATTGAACTTTTCATAAATTTTCATACCCCCCAAAATGGCTAAATCTGCCAATATCTCCTAAACTACAATAGCCAGGAATACGCCGATAGGCTCATTCGACGTAACTTTTGATTTGCTACAGTCTGGTAGCGGAGTTGTAACTGTAGGCCCTCGGGAACATAGAGAAATCATGGTGTAATTGAACTTTTCATAAATTTTCATACCCCCCAAAATGGCTAAATCTGCCAATATCTCCTAAACTACAATAGCCAGGAATACGCCGATAGGCTCATTCGACGTAACTTTTGATTTGCTACAGTCTGGTAGCGGAGTTGTAACTGTAGGCCCTCGGGAACATAGAGAAATCATGGTGTAATTGAACTTTTCATAAATTTTCATACCCCCCAAAATGGCTAAATCTGCCAATATCTCCTAAACTACAATAGCCAGGAATACGCCGATAGGCTCATTCGACGTAACTTTTGATTTGCTACAGTCTGGTAGCGGAGTTGTAACTGTAGGCCCTCGGGAACATAGAGAAATCATGGTGTAATTGAACTTTTCATAAATTTTCATACCCCCCAAAATGGCTAAATCTGCCAATATCTCCTAAACTACAATAGCCAGGAATACGCCGATAGGCTCATTCGACGTAACTTTTGATTTGCTACAGTCTGGTAGCGGAGTTGTAACTGTAGGCCCTCGGGAACATAGAGAAATCATGGTGTAATTGAACTTTTCATAAATTTTCATACCCCCCAAAATGGCTAAATCTGCCAATATCTCCTAAACTACAATAGCCAGGAATACGCCGATAGGCTCATTCGACGTAACTTTTGATTTGCTACAGTCTGGTAGCGGAGTTGTAACTGTAGGCCCTCGGGAACATAGAGAAATCATGGTGTAATTGAACTTTTCATAAATTTTCATACCCCCCAAAATGGCTAAATCTGCCAATATCTCCTAAACTACAATAGCCAGGAATACGCCGATAGGCTCATTCGACGTAACTTTTGATTTGCTACAGTCTGGTAGCGGAGTTGTAACTGTAGGCCCTCGGGAACATAGAGAAATCATGGTGTAATTGAACTTTTCATAAATTTTCATACCCCCCAAAATGGCTAAATCTGCCAATATCTCCTAAACTACAATAGCCAGGAATACGCCGATAGGCTCATTCGACGTAACTTTTGATTTGCTACAGTCTGGTAGCGGAGTTGTAACTGTAGGCCCTCGGGAACATAGAGAAATCATGGTGTAATTGAACTTTTCATAAATTTTCATACCCCCCAAAATGGCTAAATCTGCCAATATCTCCTAAACTACAATAGCCAGGAATACGCCGATAGGCTCATTCGACGTAACTTTTGATTTGCTACAGTCTGGTAGCGGAGTTGTAACTGTAGGCCCTCGGGAACATAGAGAAATCATGGTGTAATTGAACTTTTCATAAATTTTCATACCCCCCAAAATGGCTAAATCTGCCAATATCTCCTAAACTACAATAGCCAGGAATACGCCGATAGGCTCATTCGACGTAACTTTTGATTTGCTACAGTCTGGTAGCGGAGTTGTAACTGTAGGCCCTCGGGAACATAGAGAAATCATGGTGTAATTGAACTTTTCATAAATTTTCATACCCCCCAAAATGGCTAAATCTGCCAATATCTCCTAAACTACAATAGCCAGGAATACGCCGATAGGCTCATTCGACGTAACTTTTGATTTGCTACAGTCTGGTAGCGGAGTTGTAACTGTAGGCCCTCGGGAACATAGAGAAATCATGGTGTAATTGAACTTTTCATAAATTTTCATACCCCCCAAAATGGCTAAATCTGCCAATATCTCCTAAACTACAATAGCCAGGAATACGCCGATAGGCTCATTCGACGTAACTTTTGATTTGCTACAGTCTGGTAGCGGAGTTGTAACTGTAGGCCCTCGGGAACATAGAGAAATCATGGTGTAATTGAACTTTTCATAAATTTTCATACCCCCCAAAATGGCTAAATCTGCCAATATCTCCTAAACTACAATAGCCAGGAATACGCCGATAGGCTCATTCGACGTAACTTTTGATTTGCTACAGTCTGGTAGCGGAGTTGTAACTGTAGGCCCTCGGGAACATAGAGAAATCATGGTGTAATTGAACTTTTCATAAATTTTCATACCCCCCAAAATGGCTAAATCTGCCAATATCTCCTAAACTACAATAGCCAGGAATACGCCGATAGGCTCATTCGACGTAACTTTTGATTTGCTACAGTCTGGTAGCGGAGTTGTAACTGTAGGCCCTCGGGAACATAGAGAAATCATGGTGTAATTGAACTTTTCATAAATTTTCATACCCCCCAAAATGGCTAAATCTGCCAATATCTCCTAAACTACAATAGCCAGGAATACGCCGATAGGCTCATTCGACGTAACTTTTGATTTGCTACAGTCTGGTAGCGGAGTTGTAACTGTAGGCCCTCGGGAACATAGAGAAATCATGGTGTAATTGAACTTTTCATAAATTTTCATACCCCCCAAAATGGCTAAATCTGCCAATATCTCCTAAACTACAATAGCCAGGAATACGCCGATAGGCTCATTCGACGTAACTTTTGATTTGCTACAGTCTGGTAGCGGAGTTGTAACTGTAGGCCCTCGGGAACATAGAGAAATCATGGTGTAATTGAACTTTTCATAAATTTTCATACCCCCCAAAATGGCTAAATCTGCCAATATCTCCTAAACTACAATAGCCAGGAATACGCCGATAGGCTCATTCGACGTAACTTTTGATTTGCTACAGTCTGGTAGCGGAGTTGTAACTGTAGGCCCTCGGGAACATAGAGAAATCATGGTGTAATTGAACTTTTCATAAATTTTCATACCCCCCAAAATGGCTAAATCTGCCAATATCTCCTAAACTACAATAGCCAGGAATACGCCGATAGGCTCATTCGACGTAACTTTTGATTTGCTACAGTCTGGTAGCGGAGTTGTAACTGTAGGCCCTCGGGAACATAGAGAAATCATGGTGTAATTGAACTTTTCATAAATTTTCATACCCCCCAAAATGGCTAAATCTGCCAATATCTCCTAAACTACAATAGCCAGGAATACGCCGATAGGCTCATTCGACGTAACTTTTGATTTGCTACAGTCTGGTAGCGGAGTTGTAACTGTAGGCCCTCGGGAACATAGAGAAATCATGGTGTAATTGAACTTTTCATAAATTTTCATACCCCCCAAAATGGCTAAATCTGCCAATATCTCCTAAACTACAATAGCCAGGAATACGCCGATAGGCTCATTCGACGTAACTTTTGATTTGCTACAGTCTGGTAGCGGAGTTGTAACTGTAGGCCCTCGGGAACATAGAGAAATCATGGTGTAATTGAACTTTTCATAAATTTTCATACCCCCCAAAATGGCTAAATCTGCCAATATCTCCTAAACTACAATAGCCAGGAATACGCCGATAGGCTCATTCGACGTAACTTTTGATTTGCTACAGTCTGGTAGCGGAGTTGTAACTGTAGGCCCTCGGGAACATAGAGAAATCATGGTGTAATTGAACTTTTCATAAATTTTCATACCCCCCAAAATGGCTAAATCTGCCAATATCTCCTAAACTACAATAGCCAGGAATACGCCGATAGGCTCATTCGACGTAACTTTTGATTTGCTACAGTCTGGTAGCGGAGTTGTAACTGTAGGCCCTCGGGAACATAGAGAAATCATGGTGTAATTGAACTTTTCATAAATTTTCATACCCCCCAAAATGGCTAAATCTGCCAATATCTCCTAAACTACAATAGCCAGGAATACGCCGATAGGCTCATTCGACGTAACTTTTGATTTGCTACAGTCTGGTAGCGGAGTTGTAACTGTAGGCCCTCGGGAACATAGAGAAATCATGGTGTAATTGAACTTTTCATAAATTTTCATACCCCCCAAAATGGCTAAATCTGCCAATATCTCCTAAACTACAATAGCCAGGAATACGCCGATAGGCTCATTCGACGTAACTTTTGATTTGCTACAGTCTGGTAGCGGAGTTGTAACTGTAGGCCCTCGGGAACATAGAGAAATCATGGTGTAATTGAACTTTTCATAAATTTTCATACCCCCCAAAATGGCTAAATCTGCCAATATCTCCTAAACTACAATAGCCAGGAATACGCCGATAGGCTCATTCGACGTAACTTTTGATTTGCTACAGTCTGGTAGCGGAGTTGTAACTGTAGGCCCTCGGGAACATAGAGAAATCATGGTGTAATTGAACTTTTCATAAATTTTCATACCCCCCAAAATGGCTAAATCTGCCAATATCTCCTAAACTACAATAGCCAGGAATACGCCGATAGGCTCATTCGACGTAACTTTTGATTTGCTACAGTCTGGTAGCGGAGTTGTAACTGTAGGCCCTCGGGAACATAGAGAAATCATGGTGTAATTGAACTTTTCATAAATTTTCATACCCCCCAAAATGGCTAAATCTGCCAATATCTCCTAAACTACAATAGCCAGGAATACGCCGATAGGCTCATTCGACGTAACTTTTGATTTGCTACAGTCTGGTAGCGGAGTTGTAACTGTAGGCCCTCGGGAACATAGAGAAATCATGGTGTAATTGAACTTTTCATAAATTTTCATACCCCCCAAAATGGCTAAATCTGCCAATATCTCCTAAACTACAATAGCCAGGAATACGCCGATAGGCTCATTCGACGTAACTTTTGATTTGCTACAGTCTGGTAGCGGAGTTGTAACTGTAGGCCCTCGGGAACATAGAGAAATCATGGTGTAATTGAACTTTTCATAAATTTTCATACCCCCCAAAATAGCTAAATCTGCCAATATCTCCTAAACTACAATAGCCAGGAATACGCCGATAGGCTCATTCGACGTAACTTTTGATTTGCTACAGTCTGGTAGCGGAGTTGTAACTGTAGGCCCTCGGGAACATAGAGAAATCATGGTGTAATTGAACTTTTCATAAATTTTCATACCCCCCAAAATGGCTAAATCTGCCAATATCTCCTAAACTACAATAGCCAGGAATACGCCGATAGGCTCATTCGACGTAACTTTTGATTTGCTACAGTCTGGTAGCGGAGTTGTAACTGTAGGCCCTCGGGAACATAGAGAAATCATGGTGTAATTGAACTTTTCATAAATTTTCATACCCCCCAAAATGGCTAAATCTGCCAATATCTCCTAAACTACAATAGCCAGGAATACGCCGATAGGCTCATTCGACGTAACTTTTGATTTGCTACAGTCTGGTAGCGGAGTTGTAACTGTAGGCCCTCGGGAACATAGAGAAATCATGGTGTAATTGAACTTTTCATAAATTTTCATACCCCCCAAAATGGCTAAATCTGCCAATATCTCCTAAACTACAATAGCCAGGAATACGCCGATAGGCTCATTCGACGTAACTTTTGATTTGCTACAGTCTGGTAGCGGAGTTGTAACTGTAGGCCCTCGGGAACATAGAGAAATCATGGTGTAATTGAACTTTTCATAAATTTTCATACCCCCCAAAATGGCTAAATCTGCCAATATCTCCTAAACTACAATAGCCAGGAATACGCCGATAGGCTCATTCGACGTAACTTTTGATTTGCTACAGTCTGGTAGCGGAGTTGTAACTGTAGGCCCTCGGGAACATAGAGAAATCATGGTGTAATTGAACTTTTCATAAATTTTCATACCCCCCAAAATGGCTAAATCTGCCAATATCTCCTAAACTACAATAGCCAGGAATACGCCGATAGGCTCATTCGACGTAACTTTTGATTTGCTACAGTCTGGTAGCGGAGTTGTAACTGTAGGCCCTCGGGAACATAGAGAAATCATGGTGTAATTGAACTTTTCATAAATTTTCATACCCCCCAAAATGGCTAAATCTGCCAATATCTCCTAAACTACAATAGCCAGGAATACGCCGATAGGCTCATTCGACGTAACTTTTGATTTGCTACAGTCTGGTAGCGGAGTTGTAACTGTAGGCCCTCGGGAACATAGAGAAATCATGGTGTAATTGAACTTTTCATAAATTTTCATACCCCCCAAAATGGCTAAATCTGCCAATATCTCCTAAACTACAATAGCCAGGAATACGCCGATAGGCTCATTCGACGTAACTTTTGATTTGCTACAGTCTGGTAGCGGAGTTGTAACTGTAGGCCCTCGGGAACATAGAGAAATCATGGTGTAATTGAACTTTTCATAAATTTTCATACCCCCCAAAATGGCTAAATCTGCCAATATCTCCTAAACTACAATAGCCAGGAATACGCCGATAGGCTCATTCGACGTAACTTTTGATTTGCTACAGTCTGGTAGCGGAGTTGTAACTGTAGGCCCTCGGGAACATAGAGAAATCATGGTGTAATTGAACTTTTCATAAATTTTCATACCCCCCAAAATGGCTAAATCTGCCAATATCTCCTAAACTACAATAGCCAGGAATACGCCGATAGGCTCATTCGACGTAACTTTTGATTTGCTACAGTCTGGTAGCGGAGTTGTAACTGTAGGCCCTCGGGAACATAGAGAAATCATGGTGTAATTGAACTTTTCATAAATTTTCATACCCCCCAAAATGGCTAAATCTGCCAATATCTCCTAAACTACAATAGCCAGGAATACGCCGATAGGCTCATTCGACGTAACTTTTGATTTGCTACAGTCTGGTAGCGGAGTTGTAACTGTAGGCCCTCGGGAACATAGAGAAATCATGGTGTAATTGAACTTTTCATAAATTTTCATACCCCCCAAAATGGCTAAATCTGCCAATATCTCCTAAACTACAATAGCCAGGAATACGCCGATAGGCTCATTCGACGTAACTTTTGATTTGCTACAGTCTGGTAGCGGAGTTGTAACTGTAGGCCCTCGGGAACATAGAGAAATCATGGTGTAATTGAACTTTTCATAAATTTTCATACCCCCCAAAATGGCTAAATCTGCCAATATCTCCTAAACTACAATAGCCAGGAATACGCCGATAGGCTCATTCGACGTAACTTTTGATTTGCTACAGTCTGGTAGCGGAGTTGTAACTGTAGGCCCTCGGGAACATAGAGAAATCATGGTGTAATTGAACTTTTCATAAATTTTCATACCCCCCAAAATGGCTAAATCTGCCAATATCTCCTAAACTACAATAGCCAGGAATACGCCGATAGGCTCATTCGACGTAACTTTTGATTTGCTACAGTCTGGTAGCGGAGTTGTAACTGTAGGCCCTCGGGAACATAGAGAAATCATGGTGTAATTGAACTTTTCATAAATTTTCATACCCCCCAAAATGGCTAAATCTGCCAATATCTCCTAAACTACAATAGCCAGGAATACGCCGATAGGCTCATTCGACGTAACTTTTGATTTGCTACAGTCTGGTAGCGGAGTTGTAACTGTAGGCCCTCGGGAACATAGAGAAATCATGGTGTAATTGAACTTTTCATAAATTTTCATACCCCCCAAAATGGCTAAATCTGCCAATATCTCCTAAACTACAATAGCCAGGAATACGCCGATAGGCTCATTCGACGTAACTTTTGATTTGCTACAGTCTGGTAGCGGAGTTGTAACTGTAGGCCCTCGGGAACATAGAGAAATCATGGTGTAATTGAACTTTTCATAAATTTTCATACCCCCCAAAATGGCTAAATCTGCCAATATCTCCTAAACTACAATAGCCAGGAATACGCCGATAGGCTCAT
>NW_027648653.1:0-94553 GCF_051294905.1 Botryllus schlosseri
AATTTATGAAAAGTTCAATTACACCACGATTTCTCTATGTTCCCGAGGGCCTACAGTTACAACTCCGCTACCAGACTGTAGCAATTCAAAAGTTACGTCGAATGAGCCTATCGGCATATTCCTGGCTATTGTAGTTTAGGAGATATTGGCAGATTTAGCCATTTTGGGGGGTATGAAAATTTATGAAAAGTTCAATTACACCACGATTTCTCTATGTTCCCGAGGGCCTACAGTTACAACTCCGCTACCAGACTGTAGCAATTCAAAAGTTACGTCGAATGAGCCTATCGGCATATTCCTGGCTATTGTAGTTTAGGAGATATTGGCAGATTTAGCCATTTTGGGGGGTATGAAAATTTATGAAAAGTTCAATTACACCACGATTTCTCTATGTTCCCGAGGGCCTACAGTTACAACTCCGCTACCAGACTGTAGCAATTCAAAAGTTACGTCGAATGAGCCTATCGGCATATTCCTGGCTATTGTAGTTTAGGAGATATTGGCAGATTTAGCCATTTTGGGGGGTATGAAAATTTATGAAAAGTTCAATTACACCACGATTTCTCTATGTTCCCGAGGGCCTACAGTTACAACTCCGCTACCAGACTGTAGCAATTCAAAAGTTACGTCGAATGAGCCTATCGGCATATTCCTGGCTATTGTAGTTTAGGAGATATTGGCAGATTTAGCCATTTTGGGGGGTATGAAAATTTATGAAAAGTTCAATTACACCACGATTTCTCTATGTTCCCGAGGGCCTACAGTTACAACTCCGCTACCAGACTGTAGCAATTCAAAAGTTACGTCGAATGAGCCTATCGGCATATTCCTGGCTATTGTAGTTTAGGAGATATTGGCAGATTTAGCCATTTTGGGGGGTATGAAAATTTATGAAAAGTTCAATTACACCACGATTTCTCTATGTTCCCGAGGGCCTACAGTTACAACTCCGCTACCAGACTGTAGCAATTCAAAAGTTACGTCGAATGAGCCTATCGGCATATTCCTGGCTATTGTAGTTTAGGAGATATTGGCAGATTTAGCCATTTTGGGGGGTATGAAAATTTATGAAAAGTTCAATTACACCACGATTTCTCTATGTTCCCGAGGGCCTACAGTTACAACTCCGCTACCAGACTGTAGCAATTCAAAAGTTACGTCGAATGAGCCTATCGGCATATTCCTGGCTATTGTAGTTTAGGAGATATTGGCAGATTTAGCCATTTTGGGGGGTATGAAAATTTATGAAAAGTTCAATTACACCACGATTTCTCTATGTTCCCGAGGGCCTACAGTTACAACTCCGCTACCAGACTGTAGCAATTCAAAAGTTACGTCGAATGAGCCTATCGGCATATTCCTGGCTATTGTAGTTTAGGAGATATTGGCAGATTTAGCCATTTTGGGGGGTATGAAAATTTATGAAAAGTTCAATTACACCACGATTTCTCTATGTTCCCGAGGGCCTACAGTTACAACTCCGCTACCAGACTGTAGCAATTCAAAAGTTACGTCGAATGAGCCTATCGGCATATTCCTGGCTATTGTAGTTTAGGAGATATTGGCAGATTTAGCCATTTTGGGGGGTATGAAAATTTATGAAAAGTTCAATTACACCACGATTTCTCTATGTTCCCGAGGGCCTACAGTTACAACTCCGCTACCAGACTGTAGCAATTCAAAAGTTACGTCGAATGAGCCTATCGGCATATTCCTGGCTATTGTAGTTTAGGAGATATTGGCAGATTTAGCCATTTTGGGGGGTATGAAAATTTATGAAAAGTTCAATTACACCACGATTTCTCTATGTTCCCGAGGGCCTACAGTTACAACTCCGCTACCAGACTGTAGCAATTCAAAAGTTACGTCGAATGAGCCTATCGGCATATTCCTGGCTATTGTAGTTTAGGAGATATTGGCAGATTTAGCCATTTTGGGGGGTATGAAAATTTATGAAAAGTTCAATTACACCACGATTTCTCTATGTTCCCGAGGGCCTACAGTTACAACTCCGCTACCAGACTGTAGCAATTCAAAAGTTACGTCGAATGAGCCTATCGGCATATTCCTGGCTATTGTAGTTTAGGAGATATTGGCAGATTTAGCCATTTTGGGGGGTATGAAAATTTATGAAAAGTTCAATTACACCACGATTTCTCTATGTTCCCGAGGGCCTACAGTTACAACTCCGCTACCAGACTGTAGCAATTCAAAAGTTACGTCGAATGAGCCTATCGGCATATTCCTGGCTATTGTAGTTTAGGAGATATTGGCAGATTTAGCCATTTTGGGGGGTATGAAAATTTATGAAAAGTTCAATTACACCACGATTTCTCTATGTTCCCGAGGGCCTACAGTTACAACTCCGCTACCAGACTGTAGCAATTCAAAAGTTACGTCGAATGAGCCTATCGGCATATTCCTGGCTATTGTAGTTTAGGAGATATTGGCAGATTTAGCCATTTTGGGGGGTATGAAAATTTATGAAAAGTTCAATTACACCACGATTTCTCTATGTTCCCGAGGGCCTACAGTTACAACTCCGCTACCAGACTGTAGCAATTCAAAAGTTACGTCGAATGAGCCTATCGGCATATTCCTGGCTATTGTAGTTTAGGAGATATTGGCAGATTTAGCCATTTTGGGGGGTATGAAAATTTATGAAAAGTTCAATTACACCACGATTTCTCTATGTTCCCGAGGGCCTACAGTTACAACTCCGCTACCAGACTGTAGCAATTCAAAAGTTACGTCGAATGAGCCTATCGGCATATTCCTGGCTATTGTAGTTTAGGAGATATTGGCAGATTTAGCCATTTTGGGGGGTATGAAAATTTATGAAAAGTTCAATTACACCACGATTTCTCTATGTTCCCGAGGGCCTACAGTTACAACTCCGCTACCAGACTGTAGCAATTCAAAAGTTACGTCGAATGAGCCTATCGGCATATTCCTGGCTATTGTAGTTTAGGAGATATTGGCAGATTTAGCCATTTTGGGGGGTATGAAAATTTATGAAAAGTTCAATTACACCACGATTTCTCTATGTTCCCGAGGGCCTACAGTTACAACTCCGCTACCAGACTGTAGCAATTCAAAAGTTACGTCGAATGAGCCTATCGGCATATTCCTGGCTATTGTAGTTTAGGAGATATTGGCAGATTTAGCCATTTTGGGGGGTATGAAAATTTATGAAAAGTTCAATTACACCACGATTTCTCTATGTTCCCGAGGGCCTACAGTTACAACTCCGCTACCAGACTGTAGCAATTCAAAAGTTACGTCGAATGAGCCTATCGGCATATTCCTGGCTATTGTAGTTTAGGAGATATTGGCAGATTTAGCCATTTTGGGGGGTATGAAAATTTATGAAAAGTTCAATTACACCACGATTTCTCTATGTTCCCGAGGGCCTACAGTTACAACTCCGCTACCAGACTGTAGCAATTCAAAAGTTACGTCGAATGAGCCTATCGGCATATTCCTGGCTATTGTAGTTTAGGAGATATTGGCAGATTTAGCCATTTTGGGGGGTATGAAAATTTATGAAAAGTTCAATTACACCACGATTTCTCTATGTTCCCGAGGGCCTACAGTTACAACTCCGCTACCAGACTGTAGCAATTCAAAAGTTACGTCGAATGAGCCTATCGGCATATTCCTGGCTATTGTAGTTTAGGAGATATTGGCAGATTTAGCCATTTTGGGGGGTATGAAAATTTATGAAAAGTTCAATTACACCACGATTTCTCTATGTTCCCGAGGGCCTACAGTTACAACTCCGCTACCAGACTGTAGCAATTCAAAAGTTACGTCGAATGAGCCTATCGGCATATTCCTGGCTATTGTAGTTTAGGAGATATTGGCAGATTTAGCCATTTTGGGGGGTATGAAAATTTATGAAAAGTTCAATTACACCACGATTTCTCTATGTTCCCGAGGGCCTACAGTTACAACTCCGCTACCAGACTGTAGCAATTCAAAAGTTACGTCGAATGAGCCTATCGGCATATTCCTGGCTATTGTAGTTTAGGAGATATTGGCAGATTTAGCCATTTTGGGGGGTATGAAAATTTATGAAAAGTTCAATTACACCACGATTTCTCTATGTTCCCGAGGGCCTACAGTTACAACTCCGCTACCAGACTGTAGCAATTCAAAAGTTACGTCGAATGAGCCTATCGGCATATTCCTGGCTATTGTAGTTTAGGAGATATTGGCAGATTTAGCCATTTTGGGGGGTATGAAAATTTATGAAAAGTTCAATTACACCACGATTTCTCTATGTTCCCGAGGGCCTACAGTTACAACTCCGCTACCAGACTGTAGCAATTCAAAAGTTACGTCGAATGAGCCTATCGGCATATTCCTGGCTATTGTAGTTTAGGAGATATTGGCAGATTTAGCCATTTTGGGGGGTATGAAAATTTATGAAAAGTTCAATTACACCACGATTTCTCTATGTTCCCGAGGGCCTACAGTTACAACTCCGCTACCAGACTGTAGCAATTCAAAAGTTACGTCGAATGAGCCTATCGGCATATTCCTGGCTATTGTAGTTTAGGAGATATTGGCAGATTTAGCCATTTTGGGGGGTATGAAAATTTATGAAAAGTTCAATTACACCACGATTTCTCTATGTTCCCGAGGGCCTACAGTTACAACTCCGCTACCAGACTGTAGCAATTCAAAAGTTACGTCGAATGAGCCTATCGGCATATTCCTGGCTATTGTAGTTTAGGAGATATTGGCAGATTTAGCCATTTTGGGGGGTATGAAAATTTATGAAAAGTTCAATTACACCACGATTTCTCTATGTTCCCGAGGGCCTACAGTTACAACTCCGCTACCAGACTGTAGCAATTCAAAAGTTACGTCGAATGAGCCTATCGGCATATTCCTGGCTATTGTAGTTTAGGAGATATTGGCAGATTTAGCCATTTTGGGGGGTATGAAAATTTATGAAAAGTTCAATTACACCACGATTTCTCTATGTTCCCGAGGGCCTACAGTTACAACTCCGCTACCAGACTGTAGCAATTCAAAAGTTACGTCGAATGAGCCTATCGGCATATTCCTGGCTATTGTAGTTTAGGAGATATTGGCAGATTTAGCCATTTTGGGGGGTATGAAAATTTATGAAAAGTTCAATTACACCACGATTTCTCTATGTTCCCGAGGGCCTACAGTTACAACTCCGCTACCAGACTGTAGCAATTCAAAAGTTACGTCGAATGAGCCTATCGGCATATTCCTGGCTATTGTAGTTTAGGAGATATTGGCAGATTTAGCCATTTTGGGGGGTATGAAAATTTATGAAAAGTTCAATTACACCACGATTTCTCTATGTTCCCGAGGGCCTACAGTTACAACTCCGCTACCAGACTGTAGCAATTCAAAAGTTACGTCGAATGAGCCTATCGGCATATTCCTGGCTATTGTAGTTTAGGAGATATTGGCAGATTTAGCCATTTTGGGGGGTATGAAAATTTATGAAAAGTTCAATTACACCACGATTTCTCTATGTTCCCGAGGGCCTACAGTTACAACTCCGCTACCAGACTGTAGCAATTCAAAAGTTACGTCGAATGAGCCTATCGGCATATTCCTGGCTATTGTAGTTTAGGAGATATTGGCAGATTTAGCCATTTTGGGGGGTATGAAAATTTATGAAAAGTTCAATTACACCACGATTTCTCTATGTTCCCGAGGGCCTACAGTTACAACTCCGCTACCAGACTGTAGCAATTCAAAAGTTACGTCGAATGAGCCTATCGGCATATTCCTGGCTATTGTAGTTTAGGAGATATTGGCAGATTTAGCCATTTTGGGGGGTATGAAAATTTATGAAAAGTTCAATTACACCACGATTTCTCTATGTTCCCGAGGGCCTACAGTTACAACTCCGCTACCAGACTGTAGCAATTCAAAAGTTACGTCGAATGAGCCTATCGGCATATTCCTGGCTATTGTAGTTTAGGAGATATTGGCAGATTTAGCCATTTTGGGGGGTATGAAAATTTATGAAAAGTTCAATTACACCACGATTTCTCTATGTTCCCGAGGGCCTACAGTTACAACTCCGCTACCAGACTGTAGCAATTCAAAAGTTACGTCGAATGAGCCTATCGGCATATTCCTGGCTATTGTAGTTTAGGAGATATTGGCAGATTTAGCCATTTTGGGGGGTATGAAAATTTATGAAAAGTTCAATTACACCACGATTTCTCTATGTTCCCGAGGGCCTACAGTTACAACTCCGCTACCAGACTGTAGCAATTCAAAAGTTACGTCGAATGAGCCTATCGGCATATTCCTGGCTATTGTAGTTTAGGAGATATTGGCAGATTTAGCCATTTTGGGGGGTATGAAAATTTATGAAAAGTTCAATTACACCACGATTTCTCTATGTTCCCGAGGGCCTACAGTTACAACTCCGCTACCAGACTGTAGCAATTCAAAAGTTACGTCGAATGAGCCTATCGGCATATTCCTGGCTATTGTAGTTTAGGAGATATTGGCAGATTTAGCCATTTTGGGGGTATGAAAATTTATGAAAAGTTCAATTACACCACGATTTCTCTATGTTCCCGAGGGCCTACAGTTACAACTCCGCTACCAGACTGTAGCAATTCAAAAGTTACGTCGAATGAGCCTATCGGCATATTCCTGGCTATTGTAGTTTAGGAGATATTGGCAGATTTAGCCATTTTGGGGGGTATGAAAATTTATGAAAAGTTCAATTACACCACGATTTCTCTATGTTCCCGAGGGCCTACAGTTACAACTCCGCTACCAGACTGTAGCAATTCAAAAGTTACGTCGAATGAGCCTATCGGCATATTCCTGGCTATTGTAGTTTAGGAGATATTGGCAGATTTAGCCATTTTGGGGGGTATGAAAATTTATGAAAAGTTCAATTACACCACGATTTCTCTATGTTCCCGAGGGCCTACAGTTACAACTCCGCTACCAGACTGTAGCAATTCAAAAGTTACGTCGAATGAGCCTATCGGCATATTCCTGGCTATTGTAGTTTAGGAGATATTGGCAGATTTAGCCATTTTGGGGGGTATGAAAATTTATGAAAAGTTCAATTACACCACGATTTCTCTATGTTCCCGAGGGCCTACAGTTACAACTCCGCTACCAGACTGTAGCAATTCAAAAGTTACGTCGAATGAGCCTATCGGCATATTCCTGGCTATTGTAGTTTAGGAGATATTGGCAGATTTAGCCATTTTGGGGGGTATGAAAATTTATGAAAAGTTCAATTACACCACGATTTCTCTATGTTCCCGAGGGCCTACAGTTACAACTCCGCTACCAGACTGTAGCAATTCAAAAGTTACGTCGAATGAGCCTATCGGCATATTCCTGGCTATTGTAGTTTAGGAGATATTGGCAGATTTAGCCATTTTGGGGGGTATGAAAATTTATGAAAAGTTCAATTACACCACGATTTCTCTATGTTCCCGAGGGCCTACAGTTACAACTCCGCTACCAGACTGTAGCAATTCAAAAGTTACGTCGAATGAGCCTATCGGCATATTCCTGGCTATTGTAGTTTAGGAGATATTGGCAGATTTAGCCATTTTGGGGGGTATGAAAATTTATGAAAAGTTCAATTACACCACGATTTCTCTATGTTCCCGAGGGCCTACAGTTACAACTCCGCTACCAGACTGTAGCAATTCAAAAGTTACGTCGAATGAGCCTATCGGCATATTCCTGGCTATTGTAGTTTAGGAGATATTGGCAGATTTAGCCATTTTGGGGGGTATGAAAATTTATGAAAAGTTCAATTACACCACGATTTCTCTATGTTCCCGAGGGCCTACAGTTACAACTCCGCTACCAGACTGTAGCAATTCAAAAGTTACGTCGAATGAGCCTATCGGCATATTCCTGGCTATTGTAGTTTAGGAGATATTGGCAGATTTAGCCATTTTGGGGGGTATGAAAATTTATGAAAAGTTCAATTACACCACGATTTCTCTATGTTCCCGAGGGCCTACAGTTACAACTCCGCTACCAGACTGTAGCAATTCAAAAGTTACGTCGAATGAGCCTATCGGCATATTCCTGGCTATTGTAGTTTAGGAGATATTGGCAGATTTAGCCATTTTGGGGGGTATGAAAATTTATGAAAAGTTCAATTACACCACGATTTCTCTATGTTCCCGAGGGCCTACAGTTACAACTCCGCTACCAGACTGTAGCAATTCAAAAGTTACGTCGAATGAGCCTATCGGCATATTCCTGGCTATTGTAGTTTAGGAGATATTGGCAGATTTAGCCATTTTGGGGGGTATGAAAATTTATGAAAAGTTCAATTACACCACGATTTCTCTATGTTCCCGAGGGCCTACAGTTACAACTCCGCTACCAGACTGTAGCAATTCAAAAGTTACGTCGAATGAGCCTATCGGCATATTCCTGGCTATTGTAGTTTAGGAGATATTGGCAGATTTAGCCATTTTGGGGGGTATGAAAATTTATGAAAAGTTCAATTACACCACGATTTCTCTATGTTCCCGAGGGCCTACAGTTACAACTCCGCTACCAGACTGTAGCAATTCAAAAGTTACGTCGAATGAGCCTATCGGCATATTCCTGGCTATTGTAGTTTAGGAGATATTGGCAGATTTAGCCATTTTGGGGGGTATGAAAATTTATGAAAAGTTCAATTACACCACGATTTCTCTATGTTCCCGAGGGCCTACAGTTACAACTCCGCTACCAGACTGTAGCAATTCAAAAGTTACGTCGAATGAGCCTATCGGCATATTCCTGGCTATTGTAGTTTAGGAGATATTGGCAGATTTAGCCATTTTGGGGGGTATGAAAATTTATGAAAAGTTCAATTACACCACGATTTCTCTATGTTCCCGAGGGCCTACAGTTACAACTCCGCTACCAGACTGTAGCAATTCAAAAGTTACGTCGAATGAGCCTATCGGCATATTCCTGGCTATTGTAGTTTAGGAGATATTGGCAGATTTAGCCATTTTGGGGGGTATGAAAATTTATGAAAAGTTCAATTACACCACGATTTCTCTATGTTCCCGAGGGCCTACAGTTACAACTCCGCTACCAGACTGTAGCAATTCAAAAGTTACGTCGAATGAGCCTATCGGCATATTCCTGGCTATTGTAGTTTAGGAGATATTGGCAGATTTAGCCATTTTGGGGGGTATGAAAATTTATGAAAAGTTCAATTACACCACGATTTCTCTATGTTCCCGAGGGCCTACAGTTACAACTCCGCTACCAGACTGTAGCAATTCAAAAGTTACGTCGAATGAGCCTATCGGCATATTCCTGGCTATTGTAGTTTAGGAGATATTGGCAGATTTAGCCATTTTGGGGGGTATGAAAATTTATGAAAAGTTCAATTACACCACGATTTCTCTATGTTCCCGAGGGCCTACAGTTACAACTCCGCTACCAGACTGTAGCAATTCAAAAGTTACGTCGAATGAGCCTATCGGCATATTCCTGGCTATTGTAGTTTAGGAGATATTGGCAGATTTAGCCATTTTGGGGGGTATGAAAATTTATGAAAAGTTCAATTACACCACGATTTCTCTATGTTCCCGAGGGCCTACAGTTACAACTCCGCTACCAGACTGTAGCAATTCAAAAGTTACGTCGAATGAGCCTATCGGCATATTCCTGGCTATTGTAGTTTAGGAGATATTGGCAGATTTAGCCATTTTGGGGGGTATGAAAATTTATGAAAAGTTCAATTACACCACGATTTCTCTATGTTCCCGAGGGCCTACAGTTACAACTCCGCTACCAGACTGTAGCAATTCAAAAGTTACGTCGAATGAGCCTATCGGCATATTCCTGGCTATTGTAGTTTAGGAGATATTGGCAGATTTAGCCATTTTGGGGGGTATGAAAATTTATGAAAAGTTCAATTACACCACGATTTCTCTATGTTCCCGAGGGCCTACAGTTACAACTCCGCTACCAGACTGTAGCAATTCAAAAGTTACGTCGAATGAGCCTATCGGCATATTCCTGGCTATTGTAGTTTAGGAGATATTGGCAGATTTAGCCATTTTGGGGGGTATGAAAATTTATGAAAAGTTCAATTACACCACGATTTCTCTATGTTCCCGAGGGCCTACAGTTACAACTCCGCTACCAGACTGTAGCAATTCAAAAGTTACGTCGAATGAGCCTATCGGCATATTCCTGGCTATTGTAGTTTAGGAGATATTGGCAGATTTAGCCATTTTGGGGGGTATGAAAATTTATGAAAAGTTCAATTACACCACGATTTCTCTATGTTCCCGAGGGCCTACAGTTACAACTCCGCTACCAGACTGTAGCAATTCAAAAGTTACGTCGAATGAGCCTATCGGCATATTCCTGGCTATTGTAGTTTAGGAGATATTGGCAGATTTAGCCATTTTGGGGGATATGAAAATTTATGAAAAGTTCAATTACACCACGATTTCTCTATGTTCCCGAGGGCCTACAGTTACAACTCCGCTACCAGACTGTAGCAATTCAAAAGTTACGTCGAATGAGCCTATCGGCATATTCCTGGCTATTGTAGTTTAGGAGATATTGGCAGATTTAGCCATTTTGGGGGGTATGAAAATTTATGAAAAGTTCAATTACACCACGATTTCTCTATGTTCCCGAGGGCCTACAGTTACAACTCCGCTACCAGACTGTAGCAATTCAAAAGTTACGTCGAATGAGCCTATCGGCATATTCCTGGCTATTGTAGTTTAGGAGATATTGGCAGATTTAGCCATTTTGGGGGGTATGAAAATTTATGAAAAGTTCAATTACACCACGATTTCTCTATGTTCCCGAGGGCCTACAGTTACAACTCCGCTACCAGACTGTAGCAATTCAAAAGTTACGTCGAATGAGCCTATCGGCATATTCCTGGCTATTGTAGTTTAGGAGATATTGGCAGATTTAGCCATTTTGGGGGGTATGAAAATTTATGAAAAGTTCAATTACACCACGATTTCTCTATGTTCCCGAGGGCCTACAGTTACAACTCCGCTACCAGACTGTAGCAATTCAAAAGTTACGTCGAATGAGCCTATCGGCATATTCCTGGCTATTGTAGTTTAGGAGATATTGGCAGATTTAGCCATTTTGGGGGGTATGAAAATTTATGAAAAGTTCAATTACACCACGATTTCTCTATGTTCCCGAGGGCCTACAGTTACAACTCCGCTACCAGACTGTAGCAATTCAAAAGTTACGTCGAATGAGCCTATCGGCATATTCCTGGCTATTGTAGTTTAGGAGATATTGGCAGATTTAGCCATTTTGGGGGGTATGAAAATTTATGAAAAGTTCAATTACACCACGATTTCTCTATGTTCCCGAGGGCCTACAGTTACAACTCCGCTACCAGACTGTAGCAATTCAAAAGTTACGTCGAATGAGCCTATCGGCATATTCCTGGCTATTGTAGTTTAGGAGATATTGGCAGATTTAGCCATTTTGGGGGGTATGAAAATTTATGAAAAGTTCAATTACACCACGATTTCTCTATGTTCCCGAGGGCCTACAGTTACAACTCCGCTACCAGACTGTAGCAATTCAAAAGTTACGTCGAATGAGCCTATCGGCATATTCCTGGCTATTGTAGTTTAGGAGATATTGGCAGATTTAGCCATTTTGGGGGGTATGAAAATTTATGAAAAGTTCAATTACACCACGATTTCTCTATGTTCCCGAGGGCCTACAGTTACAACTCCGCTACCAGACTGTAGCAATTCAAAAGTTACGTCGAATGAGCCTATCGGCATATTCCTGGCTATTGTAGTTTAGGAGATATTGGCAGATTTAGCCATTTTGGGGGGTATGAAAATTTATGAAAAGTTCAATTACACCACGATTTCTCTATGTTCCCGAGGGCCTACAGTTACAACTCCGCTACCAGACTGTAGCAATTCAAAAGTTACGTCGAATGAGCCTATCGGCATATTCCTGGCTATTGTAGTTTAGGAGATATTGGCAGATTTAGCCATTTTGGGGGGTATGAAAATTTATGAAAAGTTCAATTACACCACGATTTCTCTATGTTCCCGAGGGCCTACAGTTACAACTCCGCTACCAGACTGTAGCAATTCAAAAGTTACGTCGAATGAAGCCTATCGGCATATTCCTGGCTATTGTAGTTTAGGAGATATTGGCAGATTTAGCCATTTTGGGGGGTATGAAAATTTATGAAAAGTTCAATTACACCACGATTTCTCTATGTTCCCGAGGGCCTACAGTTACAACTCCGCTACCAGACTGTAGCAATTCAAAAGTTACGTCGAATGAGCCTATCGGCATATTCCTGGCTATTGTAGTTTAGGAGATATTGGCAGATTATGCCATTTTGGGGGGTATGAAAATTTATGAAAAGTTCAATTACACCACGATTTCTCTATGTTCCCGAGGGCCTACAGTTACAACTCCGCTACCAGACTGTAGCAATTCAAAAGTTACGTCGAATGAGCCTATCGGCATATTCCTGGCTATTGTAGTTTAGGAGATATTGGCAGATTTAGCCATTTTGGGGGGTATGAAAATTTATGAAAAGTTCAATTACACCACGATTTCTCTATGTTCCCGAGGGCCTACAGTTACAACTCCGCTACCAGACTGTAGCAATTCAAAAGTTACGTCGAATGAGCCTATCGGCATATTCCTGGCTATTGTAGTTTAGGAGATATTGGCAGATTTAGCCATTTTGGGGGGTATGAAAATTTATGAAAAGTTCAATTACACCACGATTTCTCTATGTTCCCGAGGGCCTACAGTTACAACTCCGCTACCAGACTGTAGCAATTCAAAAGTTACGTCGAATGAGCCTATCGGCATATTCCTGGCTATTGTAGTTTAGGAGATATTGGCAGATTTAGCCATTTTGGGGGGTATGAAAATTTATGAAAAGTTCAATTACACCACGATTTCTCTATGTTCCCGAGGGCCTACAGTTACAACTCCGCTACCAGACTGTAGCAATTCAAAAGTTACGTCGAATGAGCCTATCGGCATATTCCTGGCTATTGTAGTTTAGGAGATATTGGCAGATTTAGCCATTTTGGGGGGTATGAAAATTTATGAAAAGTTCAATTACACCACGATTTCTCTATGTTCCCGAGGGCCTACAGTTACAACTCCGCTACCAGACTGTAGCAATTCAAAAGTTACGTCGAATGAGCCTATCGGCATATTCCTGGCTATTGTAGTTTAGGAGATATTGGCAGATTTAGCCATTTTGGGGGGTATGAAAATTTATGAAAAGTTCAATTACACCACGATTTCTCTATGTTCCCGAGGGCCTACAGTTACAACTCCGCTACCAGACTGTAGCAATTCAAAAGTTACGTCGAATGAGCCTATCGGCATATTCCTGGCTATTGTAGTTTAGGAGATATAGGCAGATTTAGCCATTTTGGGGGGTATGAAAATTTATGAAAAGTACAATTACACCACGATTTCTCTATGTTCCCGAGGGCCTACAGTTACAACTCCGCTACCAGACTGTAGCAATTCAAAAGTTACGTCGAATGAGCCTATCGGCATATTCCTGGCTATTGTAGTTTAGGAGATATTGGCAGATTTAGCCATTTTGGGGGGTATGAAAATTTATGAAAAGTTCAATTACACCACGATTTCTTTATGTTCCCGAGGGCCTACAGTTACAACTCCGCTACCAGACTGTAGCAATTCAAAAGTTACGTCGAATGAGCCTATCGGCATATTCCTGGCTGTTGTAGTTTAGGAGATATTGGCAGATTTAGCCATTTTGGGGGGTATGAAAATTTATGAAAAGTTCAATTACACCACGATTTCTCTATGTTCCCGAGGGCCTACAGTTACAACTTCGCTACCAGACTGTAGCAATTCAAAAGTTACGTCGAATGAGCCTATCGGCATATTCCTGGCTATTGTAGTTTAGGAGATATTGGCAGATTTAGCCGTTTTGGGGGGTATGAAAATTTATGAAAAGTTCAATTACACCACGATTTCTCTATGTTCCCGAGGGCCTACAGTTACAACTCCGCTACCAGACTGTAGCAATTCAAAAGTTACGTCGAATGAGCCTATCGGCATATTCCTGGCTATTGTAGTTTAGGAGATATTGGCAGATTTAGCCATTTTGGGGGGTATGAAAATTTATGAAAAGTTCAATTACACCACGATTTCTCTATGTTCCCGAGGGCCTACAGTTACAACTCCGCTACCAGACTGTAGCAATTCAAAAGTTACGTCGAATGAGCCTATCGGCATATTCCTGGCTATTGTAGTTTAGGAGATATTGGCAGATTTAGCCATTTTGGGGGGTATGAAAATTTATGAAAAGTTCAATTACACCACGATTTCTCTATGTTCCCGAGGGCCTACAGGTACAACTCCGCTACCAGACTGTAGCAATTCAAAAGTTACGTCGAATGAGCCTATCGGCATATTCCTGGCTATTGTAGTTTAGGAGATATTGGCAGATTTAGCCATTTTGGGAGGTATGAAAATTTATGAAAAGTTCAATTACACCACGATTTCTCTATGTTCCCGAGGGCCTACGGTTACAACTCCGCTACCAGACTGTAGCAATTCAAAAGTTACGTCGAATGAGCCTATCGGCATATTCCTGGCTATTGTAGTTTAGGAAATATTGGCAGATTTAGCCATTTTGGGGGGTATGAAAATTTATGAAAAGTTCAATTACACCACGATTTCTCTATGTTCCCGAGGGCCTACAGTTACAACTCCGCTACCAGACTGTAGCAATTCAAAAGTTACGTCGAATGAGCCTATCGGCATATTCCTGGCTATTGTAGTTTAGGAGATATTGGCAGATTTAGCCATTTTGGGGGGTATGAAAATTTATGAAAAGTTCAATTACACCACGATTTCGCTATGTTCCCGAGGGCCTACAGTTACAACTCCGCTACCAGACTGTAGCAATTCAAAAGTTACGTCGAATGAGCCTATCGGCGTATTCCTGGCTATTGTAGTTTAGGAGATATTGGCAGATTTAGCCATTTTGGGGGGTATGAAAATTTATGAAAAGTTCAATTACACCACGATTTCTCTATGTTCCCGAGGGCCTACAGTTACAAATCCGCTACCAGACTGTAGCAATTCAAAATTTACGTCGAATGAGCCTATCGGCATATTCCTGGCTATTGTAGTTTAGGAGATATTGGCAGATTTAGCCATTTTGGGGGTATGAAAATTTATGAAAAGTTCAATTACACCACGATTTCTCTATGTTTCCGAGGGCCTACAGTTACAACTCCGCTACCAGACTGTAGCAATTCAAAAGTTATGTCGAATGAGCCTATCGGCATATTCCTGGCTATTGTAGTTTAGGAGATATTGGCAGATTTAGCCATTTTGGGGGGTATGAAAATTTATGAAAAGTTTAATTACACCACGATTTCTCTATGTTCCCGAGGGCCTACAGTTACAACTCCGCTACCAGACTGTAGCAATTCAAAAGTTACGTCGAATGAGCCTATCGGCATATTCCTGGCTATTGTAGTTTAGAAGATATTGGCAGATTTAGCCATTTTGGGGGGTATGAAAATTTATGAAAAGTTCAATTACACCACGATTTCTCTATGTTCCCGAGGGCCTACAGTTACAACTCCGCTACCAGACTGTAGCAATTCAAAAGTTACGTCGAATGAGCCTATCGGCATATTCCTGGCTATTGTAGTTTAGGAGATATTGGCAGATTTAGCCATTTTGGGGGGTATGAAAATTTATGAAAAGTTCAATTACACCACGATTTCTCTATGTTCCCGAGGGCCTACAGTTACAACTCCGCTACCAGACTGTAGCAATTCATAAGTTACGTCGAATGAGCCTATCGGCATATTCCTGGCTATTGTAGTTTAGGAGATATTGGCAGATTTAGCCATTTTGGGGGGTATGAAAATTTATGAAAAGTTCAATTACACCACGATTTCTCTATGTTCCCGAGGGCCTACAGTTACAACTCCGCTACCAGACTGTAGCAATTCAAAAGTTACGTCGAATGAGCCTATCGGCATATTCCTGGCTATTGTAGCTTAGGAGATATTGGCAGATTTAGCCATTTTTGGGGGTATGAAAATTTATGAAAAGTTCAATTACACCACGATTTCTCTATGTTCCCGAGGGCCTACAGTTACAACTCCGCTACCAGACTGTAGCAATTCAAAAGTGACGTCGAATGAGCCTATCGGCATATTCCTGGCTATTGTAGTTTAGGAGATATTGGCAGATTTAGCCATTTTGGGGGTATGAAAATTTATGAAAAGTTCAATTACACCACGATTTCTCTATGTTCCCGAGGGCCTACAGTTACAACTCCGCTACCAGACTGTAGCAATTCAAAAGTTATGTCGAATGAGCCTATCGGCATATTCCTGGCTATTGTAGTTTAGGAGATATTGGCAGATTTAGCCATTTTGGGGGGTATGAAAATTTATGAAAAGTTTAATTACACCACGATTTCTCTATGTTCCCGAGGGCCTACAGTTACAACTCCGCTACCAGACTGTAGCAATTCAAAAGTTACGTCGAATGAGCCTATCGGCATATTCCTGGCTATTGTAGTTTAGGAGATATTGGCAGATTTAGCCATTTTGGGGGGTATGAAAATTTATGAAAAGTTCAATTACACCACGATTTCGCTATGTTCCCGAGGGCCTACAGTTACAACTCCGCTACCAGACTGTAGCAATTCAAAAGTTACGTCGAATGAGCCTATCGGCATATTCCTGGCTATTGTAGTTTAGGAGATATTGGCAGATTTAGCCATTTTGGGGGGTATGAAAATTTATGAAAAGTTCAATTACACCACGATTTCTCTATGTTCCCGAGGGCCTACAGTTACAACTCCGCTACCAGACTGTAGCAATTCAAAAGTTACGTCGAATGAGCCTATCGGCATATTCCTGGCTATTGTAGTTTAGGAGATATTGGCAGATTTAGCCATTTTGGGGGGTATGAAAATTTATGAAAAGTTCAATTACACCACGATTTCTCTATGTTCCCGAGGGCCTACAGTTACAACTCCGCTACCAGACTGTAGCAATTCAAAAGTTACGTCGAATGAGCCTATCGGCATATTCATGGCTATTGTAGTTTAGGAGATATTGGCAGATTTAGCCATTTTGGGGGGTATGAAAATTTATGAAAAGTTCAATTACACCACGATTTCTCTATGTTCCCGAGGGCCTACAGTTACAACTCCGCTACCAGACTGTAGCAATTCAAAAGTTACGTCGAATGAGCCTATCGGCATATTCCTGGCTATTGTAGTTTAGGAGATATTGACAGATTTAGCCATTTTGGGGGGTATGAAAATTTATGAAAAGTTCAATTACACCACGATTTCTCTATGTTCCCGAGGGCCTACAGTTACAACTCCGCTACCAGACTGTAGCAATTCAAAAGTTACGTCGAATGAGCCTATCGGCATATTCCTGGCTATTGTAGTTTAGGAGATATTGGCAGATTTAGCCATTTTGGGGGGTATGAAAATTTATGAAAAGTTCAATTACACCACGATTTCTCTATGTTCCCGGGGGCCTACAGTTACAACTCCGCTACCAGACTGTAACAATTCAAAAGTTACGTCGAATGAGCCTATCGGCATATTCCTGGCTATTGTAGTTTAGGAGATATTGGCAGATTTAGCCATTTTGGGGGGTATGAAAATTTATGAAAAGTTCAATTACACCACGATTTCTCTATGTTCCCGAGGGCCTACAGTTACAACTCCGCTACCAGACTGTAGCAATTCAAAAGTTACGTCGAATGAGCCTATCGGCATATTCCTGGCTATTGTAGTTTAGGAGATATTGGCAGATTTAGCCATTTTGGGGGGCATGAAAATTTATGAAAAGTTCAATTACACCACGATTTCTCTATGTTCCCGAGGGCCTACAGTTACAAATCCGCTACCAGACTGTAGCAATTCAAAAGTTACGTCGAATGAGCCTATCGGCATATTCCTGGCTATTGTAGTTTAGGAGATATTGGCAGATTTAGCCATTTTGGGGGTATGAAAATTTATGAAAAGTTCAATTACACCACGATTTCTCTATGTTCCCGAGGGCCTACAGTTACAACTCCGCTACCAGACTGTAGCAATTCAAAAGTTATGTCGAATGAGCCTATCGGCATATTCCTGGCTATTGTAGTTTAGGAGATATTGGCAGATTTAGCCATTTTGGGGGGTATGAAAATTTATGAAAAGTTTAATTACACCACGATTTCTCTATGTTCCCGAGGGCCTACAGTTACAACTCCGCTACCAGACTGTAGCAATTCAAAAGTTACGTCGAATGAGCCTATCGGCATATTCCTGGCTATTGTAGTTTAGAAGATATTGGCAGATTTAGCCATTTTGGGGGTATTAAAATTTATGAAAAGTTCAATTACACCACGATTTCTCTATGTTCCCGAGGGCCTACAGTTACAACTCCGCTACCAGACTGTAGCAATTCAAAAGTTACGTCGAATGAGCCTATCGGCATATTCCTGGCTATTGTAGTTTAGGAGATATTGGCAGATTTAGCCATTTTGGGGGGTATGAAAATTTATGAAAAGTTCAATTACACCACGATTTCTCTATGTTCCCGAGGGCCTACAGTTACAACTCCGCTACCAGACTGTAGCAATTCATAAGTTACGTCGAATGAGCCTATCGGCATATTCCTGGCTATTGTAGTTTAGGAGATATTGGCAGATTTAGCCATTTTGGGGGGTATGAAAATTTATGAAAAGTTCAATTACACCACGATTTCTCTATGTTCCCGAGGGCCTACAGTTACAACTCCGCTACCAGACTGTAGCAATTCAAAAGTTACGTCGAATGAGCCTATCGGCATATTCCTGGCTATTGTAGCTTAGGAGATATTGGCAGATTTAGCCATTTTTGGGGGTATGAAAATTTATGAAAAGTTCAATTACACCACGATTTCTCTATGTTCCCGAGGGCCTACAGTTACAACTCCGCTACCAGACTGTAGCAATTCAAAAGTTACGTCGAATGAGCCTATCGGCATATTCCTGGCTGTTGTAGTTTAGGAGATATTGGCAGATTTAGCCATTTTGGGGGGTATGAAAATTTATGAAAAGTTCAATTACACCACGATTTCTCTATGTTCCCGAGGGCCTACAGTTACAACTCCGCTACCAGACTGTAGCAATTCAAAAGTTATGTCGAATGAGCCTATCGGCATATTCCTGGCTATTGTAGTTTAGGAGATATTGGCAGATTTAGCCATTTTGGGGGGTATGAAAATTTATGAAAAGTTTAATTACACCACGATTTCTCTATGTTCCCGAGGGCCTACAATTACAACTCCGCTACCAGACTGTAGCAATTCAAAAGTTACGTCGAATGAGCCTATCGGCATATTCCTGGCTATTGTAGTTTAGGAGATATTGGCAGATTTAGCCATTTTGGGGGGTATGAAAATTTATGAAAAGTTCAATTACACCACGATTTCTCTATGTTCCCGAGGGCCTACAGTTACAACTCCGCTACCAGACTGTAGCAATTCAAAAGTTACGTCGAATGAGCCTATCGGCATATTCCTGGCTATTGTAGTTTAGGAGATATTGGCAGATTTAGCCATTTTGGGGGGTATGAAAATTTATGAAAAGTTTAATTACACCACGATTTCTCTATGTTCCCGAGGGCCTACAGTTACAACTCCGCTACCAGACTGTAGCAATTCAAAAGTTACGTCGAATGAGCCTATCGGCATATTCCTGGCTATTGTAGTTTAGGAGATATTGGCAGATTTAGCCATTTTGGGGGGTATGAAAATTTATGAAAAGTTCAATTACACCACGA
This sequence comes from Botryllus schlosseri, assembly GCF_051294905.1. Classification (NCBI taxonomy): domain Eukaryota; kingdom Metazoa; phylum Chordata; class Ascidiacea; order Stolidobranchia; family Styelidae; genus Botryllus; species Botryllus schlosseri. The sequence goes on from NW_027648653.1 coordinate 19,850, forward strand.
TTTCTCTATGTTCCCGAGGGCCTACAGTTACAACTCCGCTACCAGACTGTAGCAATTCAAAAGTTACGTCGAATGAGCCTATCGGCATATTCCTGGCTGTTGTAGTTTAGGAGATATTGGCAGATTTAGCCATTTTGGGGGGTATGAAAATTTATGAAAAGTTCAATTACACCACGATTTCTCTATGTTCCCGAGGGCCTACAGTTACAACTCCGCTACCAGACTGTAGCAATTCAAAAGTTACGTCGAATGAGCCTATCGGCATATTCCTGGCTATTGTAGTTTAGGAGATATTGGCAGATTTAGCCATTTTGGGGGGTATGAAAATTTATGAAAAGTTCAATTACACCACGATTTCTCTATGTTCCCGAGGGCCTACAGTTACAACTCCGCTACCAGACTGTAGCAATTCAAAAGTTACGTCGAATGAGCCTATCGGCATATTCCTGGCTATTGTAGTTTAGGAGATATTGGCAGATTTAGCCATTTTGGGGGGTATGAAAATTTATGAAAAGTTCAATTACACCACGATTTCTCTATGTTCCTGAGGGCCTACAGTTACAACTCCGCTACCAGACTGTAGCAATTCAAAAGTTACGTCGAATGAGCCTGTCGGCATATTCCTGGCTATTGTAGTTTAGGAGATATTGGCAGATTTAGCCATTTTGGGGGGTATGAAAATTTATGAAAAGTTCAATTACACCACGATTTCTCTATGTTCCCGAGGGCCTACAGTTACAACTCCGCTACCAGACTGTAGCTATTCAAAAGTTACGTCGAATGAGCCTATCGGCATATTCCTGGCTATTGTAGTTTAGGAGATATTGGCAGATTTAGCCATTTTGGGAGGTATGAAAATTTATGAAAAGTTCAATTACACCACGATTTCTTTATGTTCCCGAGGGCCTACAGTTACAACTCCGCTACCAGACTGTAGCAATTCAAAATTTACGTCGAATGAGCCTATCGGCATATTCCTGGCTATTGTAGTTTAGGAGATATTGGCAGATTTAGCCATTTTGGGGGGTATGAAAATTTATGAAAAGTTCAATTACACCACGATTTCTCTATGTTCCCGAGGGCCTACAGTTTCAACTCCGCTACCAGACTGTAGCAATTCAAAAGTTAAGTCGAATGAGCCTATCGGCATATTCCTGGCTATTGTAGTTTAGGAGATATTGGCAGATTTAGCCATTTTGGGGGGTATGAAAATTTATGAAAAGTTCAATTACACCACGATTTCTCTATGTTCCCGAGGGCCTACAGTTACAACTCCGCTACCAGACTGTAGCAATTCAAAAGTTACGTCGAATGAGCCTATCGGCATATTCCTGGCTATTGTAGTTTAGGAGATATTGGCAGATTTAGCCATTTTGGGGGGTATGAAAATTTATGAAAAGTTCAATTACACCACGATTTCTCTATGTTCCCGAGGGCCTACAGTTACAACTCCGCTACCAGACTGTAGCAATTCAAAAGTTACGTCGAATGAGCCTATCGGCATATTCCTGGCTATTGTAGTTTAGGAGATATTGGCAGATTTAGCCATTTTGGGGGGTATGAAAATTTATGAAAAGTTCAATTACACCACGATTTCTCTATGTTCCCGAGGGCCTACAGTTACAACTCCGCTACCAGACTGTAGCAATTCAAAAGTTACGTCGAATGAGCCTATCGGCATATTCCTGGCTATTGTAGTTTAGGAGATATTGGCAGATTTAGCCATTTTGGGGGATATGAAAATTTATGAAAAGTTCAATTACACCACGATTTCTCTATGTTCCCGAGGGCCTACAGTTACAGCTCCGCTACCAGACTGTAGCAATTCAAAAGTTACGTCGAATGAGCCTATCGGCATATTCCTGGCTGTTGTAGTTTAGGAGATATTGGCAGATTTAGCCATTTTGGGGGGTATGAAAATTTATGAAAAGTTCAATTACACCACGATTTCTCTATGTTCCCGAAGGCCTACAGTTACAACTCCGCTACCAGACTGTAGCAATTCAAAAGTTACGTCGAATGAGCCTATCGGCATATTCCTGGCTATTGTAGTTTAGGAGATATTGGCAGATTTAGCCATTTTGGGGGGTATGAAAATTTATGAAAAGTTCAATTACACCACGATTTCTCTATGTTCCCGAGGGCCTACAGTTACAACTCCGCTACCAGACTGTAGCTATTCAAAAGTTACGTCGAATGAGCCTATCGGCATATTCCTGGCTATTGTAGTTTAGGAGATATTGGCAGATTTAGCCATTTTGGGAGGTATGAAAATTTATGAAAAGTTCAATTACACCACGATTTCTTTATGTTCCCGAGGGCCTACAGTTACAACTCCGCTACCAGACTGTAGCAATTCAAAATTTACGTCGAATGAGCCTATCGGCATATTCCTGGCTATTGTAGTTTAGGAGATATTGGCAGATTTAGCCATTTTGGGGGGTATGAAAATTTATGAAAAGTTCAATTACACCACGATTTCTCTATGTTCCCGAGGGCCTACAGTTTCAACTCCGCTACCAGACTGTAGCAATTCAAAAGTTAAGTCGAATGAGCCTATCGGCATATTCCTGGCTATTGTAGTTTAGGAGATATTGGCAGATTTAGCCATTTTGGGGGGTATGAAAATTTATGAAAAGTTCAATTACACCACGATTTCTCTATGTTCCCGAGGGCCTACAGTTACAACTCCGCTACCAGACTGTAGCAATTCAAAAGTTACGTCGAATGAGCCTATCGGCATATTCCTGGCTATTGTAGTTTAGGAGATATTGGCAGATTTAGCCATTTTGGGGGGTATGAAAATTTATGAAAAGTTCAATTACACCACGATTTCTCTATGTTCCCGAGGGCCTACAGTTACAACTCCGCTACCAGACTGTAGCAATTCAAAAGTTACGTCGAATGAGCCTATCGGCATATTCCTGGCTATTGTAGTTTAGGAGATATTGGCAGATTTAGCCATTTTGGGGGGTATGAAAATTTATGAAAAGTTCAATTACACCACGATTTCTCTATGTTCCCGAGGGCCTACAGTTACAACTCCGCTACCAGACTGTAGCAATTCAAAAGTTACGTCGAATGAGCCTATCGGCATATTCCTGGCTATTGTAGTTTAGGAGATATTGGCAGATTTAGCCATTTGGGGGGATATGAAAATTTATGAAAAGTTCAATTACACCACGATTTCTCTATGTTCCCGAGGGCCTACAGTTACAGCTCCGCTACCAGACTGTAGCAATTCAAAAGTTACGTCGAATGAGCCTATCGGCATATTCCTGGCTGTTGTAGTTTAGGAGATATTGGCAGATTTAGCCATTTTGGGGGGTATGAAAATTTATGAAAAGTTCAATTACACCACGATTTCTCTATGTTCCCGAAGGCCTACAGTTACAACTCCGCTACCAGACTGTAGCAATTCAAAAGTTACGTCGAATGAGCCTATCGGCATATTCCTGGCTATTGTAGTTTAGGAGATATTGGCAGATTTAGCCATTTTGGGGGGTATGAAAATTTATGAAAAGTTCAATTACACCACGATTTCTCTATGTTCCCGAGGGCCTACAGTTACAACTCCGCTACCAGACTGTAGCAATTCAAAAGTTACGTCGAATGAGCCTGTCGGCATATTCCTGGCTATTGTAGTTTAGGAGATATTGGCAGATTTAGCCATTTTGGGGGGTATGAAAATTTATGAAAAGTTCAATTACACCACGATTTCTCTATGTTCCCGAGGGCCTACAGTTACAACTCCGCTACCAGACTGTAGCAATTCAAAAGTTACGTCGAATGAGCCTATCGGCATATTCCTGGCTATTGTAGTTTAGGAGATATTGGCAGATTTAGCCATTTTGGGAGGTATGAAAATTTATGAAAAGTTCAATTACACCACGATTTCTTTATGTTCCCGAGGGCCTACAGTTACAACTCCGCTACAAGACTGTAGCAATTCAAAATTTACGTCGAATGAGCCTATCGGCATATTCCTGGCTATTGTAGTTTAGGAGATATTGGCAGATTTAGCCATTTTGGGGGGTATGAAAATTTATGAAAAGTTCAATTACACCACGATTTCTCTATGTTCCCGAAGGCCTACAGTTACAACTCCGCTACCAGACTGTAGCAATTCAAAAGTTACGTCGAATGAGCCTATCGGCATATTCCTGGCTATTGTAGTTTAGGAGATATTGGCAGATTTAGCCATTTTGGGGGGTATGAAAATTTATGAAAAGTTCAATTACACCACGATTTCTCTATGTTCCCGAGGGCCTACAGTTACAACTCCGCTACCAGACTGTAGCAATTCAAAAGTTACGTCGAATGAGCCTGTCGGCATATTCCTGGCTATTGTAGTTTAGGAGATATTGGCAGATTTAGCCATTTTGGGGGGTATGAAAATTTATGAAAAGTTCAATTACACCACGATTTCTCTATGTTCCCGAGGGCCTACAGTTACAACTCCGCTACCAGACTGTAGCAATTCAAAAGTTACGTCGAATGAGCCTATCGGCATATTCCTGGCTATTGTAGTTTAGGAGATATTGGCAGATTTAGCCATTTTGGGGGGTATGAAAATTTATGAAAAGTTCAATTACACCACGATTTCTCTATGTTCCCGAGGGCCTACAGTTACAACTCCGCTACCAGACTGTAGCAATTCAAAAGTTACGTCGAATGAGCCTATCGGCATATTCCTGGCTATTGTAGTTTAGGAGATATTGGCAGATTTAGCCATTTTGGGGGGTATGAAAATTTATGAGAAGTTCAATTACACCACGATTTCTCTATGTTCCCGAGGGCCTACAGTTACAACTCCGCTACCAGACTGTAGCAATTCAAAAGTTACGTCGAATGAGCCTATCGGCATATTCCTGGCTATTGTAGTTTAGGAGATATTGGCAGATTTAGCCATTTTGGGGGGTATGAAAATTTATGAAAAGTTCAATTACACCACGATTTCTCTATGTTCCCGAGGGCCTACAGTTACAACTCCGCTACCAGACTGTAGCAATTCAAAAGTTACGTCGAATGAGCCTATCGGCATATTCCTGGCTATTGTAGTTTAGGAGATATTGGCAGATTTAGCCATTTTGGGGGGTATGAAAATTTATGAAAAGTTCAATTACACCACGATTTCTCTATGTTCCCGAGGGCCTACAGTTACAACTCCGCTACCAGACTGTAGCAATTCAAAAGTTACGTCGAATGAGCCTATCGGCATATTCCTGGCTGTTGTAGTTTAGGAGATATTGGCAGATTTAGCCATTTTGGGGGGTATGAAAATTTATGAAAAGTTCAATTACACCACGATTTCTCTATGTTCCCGAGGGCCTACAGTTACAACTCCGCTACCAGACTGTAGCAATTCAAAAGTTACGTCGAATGAACCTATCGGCATATTCCTGGCTATTGTAGTTTAGGAGATATTGGCAGATTTAGCCATTTTGGGGGGTATGAAAATTTATGAAAAGTTCAATTACACCACGATTTCTCTATGTTCCCGAGGGCCTACAGTTACAGCTCCGCTACCAGACTGTAGCAATTCAAAAGTTACGTCGAATGAGCCTATCGGCATATTCCTGGCTATTGTAGTTTAGGAGATATTGGCAGATTTAGCCATTTTGGGGGGTATGAAAATTTATGAAAAGTTCAATTACACCACGATTTCTCTATGTTCCCGAGGGCCTACAGTTACAACTCCGCTACCAGACTGTAGCAATTCAAAAGTTACGTCGAATGAGCCTATCGGCATATTCCTGGCTATTGTAGTTTAGGAGATATTGGCAGATTTAGCCATTTTGGGGGGTATGAAAATTTATGAAAAGTTCAATTACACCACGATTTCTTTATGTTCCCGAGGGCCTACAGTTACAACTCCGCTACCAGACTGTAGCAATTCAAAAGTTACGTCGAATGAGCCTATCGGCATATTCCTGGCTATTGTAGTTTAGGAGATATTGGCAGATTTAGCCATTTTGGGGGGTATGAAAATTCATGAAAAGTTCAATTACACCACGATTTCTCTATGTTCCCGAGGGCCTACAGTTACAACTCCATTACCAGACTGTAGCATTTCAAAAGTTACGTCGAATGAGCCTATCGGCATATTCCTGGCTATTGTAGTTTAGGAGATATTGGCAGATTTAGCCATTTTGGGGGGTATGAAAATTCATGAAAAGTTCAATTACACCACGATTTCTCTATGTTCCCGAGGGCCTACGGTTACAACTCTGCTACCAGACTGTAGCAGTTCAAAAGTTACGTCGAATGAGCCTATCGGCATATTCCTGGCTATTGTAGTTTAGGAGATATTGGCAGATTTAGCCATTTTGGGGGGTATGAAAATTTATGAAAAGTTCAATTACACCACGATTTCTCTATGTTCCCGAGGGCCTACAGTTACAACTCCGCTACCAGACTGTAGCAATTCAAAAGTTACGTCGAATGAGCCTATCGGCATATTCCTGGCTATTGTAGTTTAGGAGATATTGGCAGATTTAGCCATTTTGGGGGGTATGAAAATTTATGAAAAGTTCAATTACACCACGATTTCTCTATGTTCCCGAGGGCCTACAGTTACAACTCCGCTACCAGACTGTAGCAATTCAAAAGTTACGTCGAATGAGCCTATCGGCATATTCCTGGCTATTGTAGTTTAGGAGATATTGGCAGATTTAGCCATTTTGGGGGGTATGAAAATTTATGAAAAGTTCAATTACACCACGATTTCTCTATGTTCCCGAGGGCCTACAGTTACAACTCCGCTACCAGACTGTAGCAATTCAAAAGTTACGTCGAATGAGCCTATCGGCATATTCCTGGCTATTGTAGTTTAGGAGATATTGGCAGATTTAGCCATTTTGGGGGGTATGAAAATTTATGAAAAGTTCAATTACACCACGATTTCTCTATGTTCCCGAGGGCTTACAGTTACAACTCCGCTACCAGACTGTAGCAATTCAAAAGTTACGTCGAATGAGCCTATCGGCATATTCCTGGCTATTGTAGTTTAGGAGATATTGGCAGATTTAGCCATTTTGGGGGGTATGAAAATTTATGAAAAGTTCAATTACACCACGATTTCTCTATGTTCCCGAGGGCCTACAGTTACAACTCCGCTACCAGACTGTAGCAATTCAAAAGTTACGTCGAATGAGCCTATCGGCATATTCCTGGCTATTGTAGTTTAGGAGATATTGGCAGATTTAGCCATTTTGGGGGGTATGAAAATTTATGAAAAGTTCAATTACACCACGATTTCTCTATGTTCCCGAGGGCCTACAGTTACAACTCCGCTACCAGACTGTAGCAACTCAAAAGTTACGTCGAATGAGCCTATCGGCATATTCCTGGCTATTGTAGTTTAGGAGATATTGGCAGATTTAGCCATTTTGGGGGTATGAAAATTTATGAAAAGTTCAATTACACCACGATTTCTCTATGTTCCCGAGGGCCTACAGTTACAACTCCGCTACCAGACTGTAGCAATTGAAAAGTTACGTCGAATGAGCCTATCGGCATATTCCTGGCTATTGTAGTTTAGGAGATATTGGCAGATTTAGCCATTTTGGGGGTATGAAAATTTATGAAAAGTTCAATTACACCACGATTTCTCTATGTTCCCGAGGGCCTACAGTTACAACTCCGCTACCAGACTGTAGCAATTCAAAAGTTATGTCGAATGAGCCTATCGGCATATTCCTGGCTATTGTAGTTTAGGAGATATTGGCAGATTTAGCCATTTTGGGGGTATGAAAATTTATGAAAAGTTTAATTACACCACGATTTCTCTATGTTCCCGAGGGCCTACAGTTACAACTCCGCTACCAGACTGTAGCAATTCAAAAGTTACGTCGAATGAGCCTATCGGCATATTCCTGGCTATTGTAGTTTAGGAGATATTGGCAGATTTAGCCATTTTGGGGGGTATGAAAATTTATGAAAAGTTCAATTACACCACGATTTCTCTATGTTCCCGAGGGCCTACAGTTACAACTCCGCTACCAGACTGTAGCAATTCAAAAGTTACGTCGAATGAGCCTATCGGCATATTCCTGGCTATTGTAGTTTAGGAGATATTGGCAGATTTAGCCATTTTGGGGGGTATGAAAATTTATGAAAAGTTCAATTACACCACGATTTCTCTATGTTCCCGAGGGCCTACAGTTACAACTCCGCTACCAGACTGTAGCAATTCAAAAGTTACGTCGAATGAGCCTATCGGCATATTTTTGGCTATTGTAGTTTAGGAGATATTGGCAGATTTAGCCATTTTGGGGGGTATGAAAATTTATGAAAAGTTCAATTACACCACGATTTCTCTATGTTCCCGAGGGCCTACAGTTACAACTCCGCTACCAGACTGTAGCAATTCAAAAGTTACGTCGAATGAGCCTGTCGGCATATTCCTGGCTATTGTAGTTTAGGAGATATTGGCAGATTTAGCCATTTTGGGGGGTATGAAAATTTATGAAAAGTTCAATTACACCACGATTTCTCTATGTTCCCGAGGGCCTACAGTTACAACTCCGCTACCAGACTGTAGCAATTCAAAAGTTACGTCGAATGAGCCTATCGGCATATTCCTGGCTATTGTAGTTTAGGAGATATTGGCAGATTTAGCAATTTTGGGAGGTATGAAAATTTATGAAAAGTTCAATTACACCACGATTTCTTTATGTTCCCGAGGGCCTACAGTTACAACTCCGCTACCAGACTGTAGCAATTCAAAAGTTACGTCGAATGAGCCTATCGGCATATTCCTGGCTATTGTAGTTTAGGAGATATTGGCAGATTTAGCCATTTTGGGGGGTATGAAAATTTATGAAAAGTTCAATTACACCACGATTTCTCTATGTTCCCGAGGGCCTACAGTTACAACTCCGCTACCAGACTGTAGCAATTCAAAAGTTACGTCGAATGAGCCTATCGGCATATTCCTGGCTACTGTAGTTTAGGAGATATTGGCAGATTTAGCCATTTTGGGGGGTATGAAAATTTATGAAAAGTTCAATTACACCACGATTTCTCTATGTTCCCGAGGGCCTACAGTTACAACTCCGCTACCAGACTGTAGCAATTCAAAAGTTACGTCGAATGAGCCTATCGGCATATTCCTGGCTATTGTAGTTTAGGAGATATTGGCAGATTTAGCCATTTTGGGGGGTATGAAAATTTATGAAAAGTTCAATTACACCACGATTTCTCTATGTTCCCGAGGGCCTACAGTTACAACTCCGCTACCAGACTGTAGCAATTCAAAAGTTACGTCGAATGAGCCTATCGGCATATTCCTGGCTATTGTAGTTTAGGAGATATTGGCAGATTTAGCCATTTTGGGGGGTATGAAAATTTATGAAAAGTTCAATTACACCACGATTTCTCTATGTTCCCGAGGGCCTACAGTTACAACTCCGCTACCAGACTGTAGCAATTCAAAAGTTACGTCGAATGAGCCTATCGGCATATTCCTGGCTATTGTAGTTTAGGAGATATTGGCAGATTTAGCCATTTTGGGGGGTATGAAAATTTATGAAAAGTTCAATTACACCACGATTTCTCTATGTTCCCGAGGGCCTACAGTTACAACTCCGCTACCAGACTGTAGCAATTCAAAAGTTACGTCGAATGAGCCTATCGGCATATTCCTGGCTGTTGTAGTTTAGGAGATATTGGCAGATTTAGCCATTTTGGGGGGTATGAAAATTTATGAAAAGTTCAATTACACCACGATTTCTCTATGTTCCCGAGGGCCTACAGTTACAACTCCGCTACCAGACTGTAGCAATTCAAAAGTTACGTCGAATGAGCCTATCGGCATATTCCTGGCTTTTGTAGTTTAGGAGATATTGGCAGATTTAGCCATTTTGGGGGGTATGAAAATTTATGAAAAGTTCAATTGCACCACGATTTCTCTATGTTCCCGAGGGCCTACAGTTACAACTCCGCTACCAGACTGTAGCAATTCAAAAGTTACGTCGAATGAGCCTATCGGCATATTCCTGGCTATTGTAGTTTAGGAGATATTGGCAGATTTAGCCATTTTGGGGGGTATGAAAATTTATGAAAAGTTCAATTACACCACGATTTCTCTATGTTCCCGAGGGCCTACAGTTACAACTCCGCCACCAGACTGTAGCAATTCAAAAGTTACGTCGAATGAGCCTATCGGCATATTCCTGGCTATTGTAGTTTAGGAGATATTGGCAGATTTAGCCATTTTGGGGGGTATGAAAATTTATGAAAAGTTCAATTACACCACGATTTCTCTATGTTCCCGAGGGCCTACAGTTACAACTCCGCTACCAGACTGTAGCAATTCAAAAGTTACGTCGAATGAGCCTATCGGCATATTCCTGGCTATTGTAGTTTAGGAGATATTGGCAGATTTAGCCATTTTGGGGGGGATGAAAATTTATGAAAAGTTCAATTACACCACGATTTCTCTATGTTCCCGAGGGCCTACAGTTACAACTCTGCTACCACACTGTAGCAATTCAAAAGTTACGTCGAATGAGCCTATCGGCATATTCCTGGCTATTGTAGTTTAGGAGATATTGGCAGATTTAGCCATTTTGGGGGGTATGAAAATTTATGAAAAGTTCAATTACACCACGATTTCTCTATGTTCCCGAGGGCCAACAGTTACAACTCCGCTACTAGACTGTAGCAATTCAAAAGTTACGTCGAATGAGCCTATCGGCATATTCCTGGCTATTGTAGTTTAGGAGATATTGGCAGATTTAGCCATTTTGGGGGGTATGAAAATTTATGAAAAGTTCAATTACACCACGATTTCTCTATGTTCCCGAGGGCCTACAGTTACAACTCCGCTACCAGACTGTAGCAATTCAAAAGTTACGTCGAATGAGCCTATCGGCATATTCCTGGCTATTGTAGTTTAGGAGATATTGGCAGATTTAGCCATTTTGGGGGGTATGAAAATTTATGAAAAGTTCAATTACACCACGATTTCTCTATGTTCCCGAGGGCCTACAGTTACAACTCCGCTACCAGACTGTAGCAATTCAAAAGTTACGTCGAATGAGCCTATCGGCATATTCCTGGCTGTTGTAGTTTAGGAGATATTGGCAGATTTAGCCATTTTGGGGGGTATGAAAATTTATGAAAAGTTCAATTACACCACGATTTCTCTATGTTCCCGAGGGCCTACAGTTACAACTCCGCTACCAGACTGTAGCAATTCAAAAGTTACGTCGAATGAGCCTATCGGCATATTCCTGGCTTTTGTAGTTTAGGAGATATTGGCAGATTTAGCCATTTTGGGGGGTATGAAAATTTATGAAAAGTTCAATTGCACCACGATTTCTCTATGTTCCCGAGGGCCTACAGTTACAACTCCGCTACCAGACTGTAGCAATTCAAAAGTTACGTCGAATGAGCCTATCGGCATATTCCTGGCTATTGTAGTTTAGGAGATATTGGCAGATTTAGCCATTTTGGGGGGTATGAAAATTTATGAAAAGTTCAATTACACCACGATTTCTCTATGTTCCCGAGAGCCTACAGTTACAACTCCGCCACCAGACTGTAGCAATTCAAAAGTTACGTCGAATGAGCCTATCGGCATATTCCTGGCTATTGTAGTTTAGGAGATATTGGCAGATTTAGCCATTTTGGGGGGTATGAAAATTTATGAAAAGTTCAATTACACCACGATTTCTCTATGTTCCCGAGGGCCTACAGTTACAACTCCGCTACCAGACTGTAGCAATTCAAAATTTACGTCGAATGAGCCTATCGGCATATTCCTGGCTATTGTAGTTTAGGAGATATTGGCAGATTTAGCCATTTTGGGGGGTATGAAAATTCATGAAAAGTTCAATTACACCACGATTTCTCTATGTTCCCGAGGGCCTACAGTTACAACTCCATTACCAGACTGTAGCATTTCAAAAGTTACGTCGAATGAGCCTATCGGCATATTCCTGGCTATTGTAGTTAAGGAGATATTGGCAGATTTAGCCATTTTGGGGGGGATGAAAATTTATGAAAAGTTCAATTACACCACGATTTCTCTATGTTCCCGAGGGCCTACAGTTACAACTCTGCTACCACACTGTAGCAATTCAAAAGTTACGTCGAATGAGCCTATCGGCATATTCCTTGCTATTGTAGTTTAGGAGATATTGGCAGATTTAGCCATTTTGGGGGGTATGAAAATTTATGAAAAGTTCAATTACACCACGATTTCTCTATGTTCCCGAGGGCCTACAGTTACAACTCCGCTACCAGACTGTAGCAATTCAAAAGTTACGTCGAATGAGCCTATCGGCATATTCCTGGCTATTGTAGTTTAGGAGATATTGGCAGATTTAGCCATTTTGGGGGGTATGAAAATTTATGAAAAGTTCAATTACACCACGATTTCTCTATGTTCCCGAGGGCCTACAGTTACAACTCCGCTACCAGACTGTAGCAATTCAAAAGTTACGTCGAATGAGCCTATCGGCATATTCCTGGCTATTGTAGTTTAGGAGATATTGGCAGATTTAGCCATTTTGGGGGGTATGAAAATTCATGAAAAGTTCAATTACACCACGATTTCTCTATGTTCCCGAGGGCCTACAGTTACAACTCCGCTACCAGACTGTAGCAATTCAAAAGTTACGTCGAATGAGCCTATCGGCATATTCCTGGCTATTGTAGTTTAGGAGATATTGGCAGATTTAGCCATTTTGGGGGGTATGAAAATTTATGAAAAGTTCAATTACACCACGATTTCTCTATGTTCCCGAGGGCTTACAGTTACAACTCCGCTACCAGACTGTAGCAATTCAAAAGTTACGTCGAATGAGCCTATCGGCATATTCCTGGCTATTGTAGTTTAGGAGATATTGGCAGATTTAGCCATTTTGGGGGGTATGAAAATTTATGAAAAGTTCAATTACACCACGATTTCTCTATGTTCCCGAGGGCCTACAGTTACAACTCCGCCACCAGACTGTAGCAATTCAAAAGTTACGTCGAATGAGCCTATCGGCATATTCCTGGCTATTGTAGTTTAGGAGATATTGGCAGATTTAGCCATTTTGGGGGGTATGAAAATTTATGAAAAGTTCAATTACACCACGATTTCTCTATGTTCCCGAGGGCCTACAGTTACAACTCCGCTACCAGACTGTAGCAATTCAAAAGTTACGTCGAATGAGCCTATCGGCATATTCCTGGCTATTGTAGTTTAGGAGATATTGGCAGATTTAGCCATTTTGGGGGGTATGAAAATTCATGAAAAGTTCAATTACACCACGATTTCTCTATGTTCCCGAGGGCCTACAGTTACAACTCCATTACCAGACTGTAGCATTTCAAAAGTTACGTCGAATGAGCCTATCGGCATATTCCTGGCTATTGTAGTTTAGGAGATATTGGCAGATTTAGCCATTTTGGGGGGGATGAAAATTTATGAAAAGTTCAATTACACCACGATTTCTCTATGTTCCCGAGGGCCTACAGTTACAACTCTGCTACCACACTGTAGCAATTCAAAAGTTACGTCGAATGAGCCTATCGGCATATTCCTGGCTATTGTAGTTTAGGAGATATTGGCAGATTTAGCCATTTTGGGGGGTATGAAAATTTATGAAAAGTTCAATTACACCACGATTTCTCTATGTTCCCGAGGGCCTACAGTTACAACTCCGCTACCAGACTGTAGCAATTCAAAAGTTACGTCGAATGAGCCTATCGGCATATTCCTGGCTATTGTAGTTTAGGAGATATTGGCAGATTTAGCCATTTTGGGGGGTATGAAAATTTATGAAAAGTTCAATTACACCACGATTTCTCTATGTTCCCGAGGGCCTACAGTTACAACTCCGCTACCAGACTGTAGCAATTCAAAAGTTACGTCGAATGAGCCTATCGGCATATTCCTGGCTATTGTAGTTTAGGAGATATTGGCAGATTTAGCGATTTTGGGGGGTATGAAAATTCATGAAAAGTTCAATTACACCACGATTTCTCTATGTTCCCGAGGGCCTACAGTTACAACTCCGCTACCAGACTGTAGCAATTCAAAAGTTACGTCGAATGAGCCTATCGGCATATTCCTGGCTATTGTAGTTTAGGAGATATTGGCAGATTTAGCCATTTTGGGGGGTATGAAAATTTATGAAAAGTTCAATTACACCACGATTTCTCTATGTTCCCGAGGGCTTACAGTTACAACTCCGCTACCAGACTGTAGCAATTCAAAAGTTACGTCGAATGAGCCTATCGGCATATTCCTGGCTATTGTAGTTTAGGAGATATTGGCAGATTTAGCCATTTTGGGGGGTATGAAAATTTATGAAAAGTTCAATTACACCACGATTTCTCTATGTTCCCGAGGGCCTACAGTTACAACTCCGCTACCAGACTGTAGCAATTCAAAAGTTACGTCGAATGAGCCTATCGGCATATTCCTGGCTATTGTAGTTTAGGAGATATTGGCAGATTTAGCCATTTTGGGGGGTATGAAAATTTATGAAAAGTTCAATTACACCACGATTTCTCTATGTTCCCGAGGGCCTACAGTTACAACTCCGCTACCAGACTGTAGCAATTCAAAAGTTACGTCGAATGAGCCTATCGGCATATTCCTGGCTATTGTAGTTTAGGAGATATTGGCAGATTTAGCCATTTTGGGGGGTATGAAAATTCATGAAAAGTTCAATTACACCACGATTTCTCTATGTTCCCGAGGGCCTACAGTTACAACTCCATTACCAGACTGTAGCATTTCAAAAGTTACGTCGAATGAGCCTATCGGCATATTCCTGGCTATTGTAGTTTAGGAGATATTGGCAGATTTAGCCATTTTGGGGGGATGAAAATTTATGAAAAGTTCAATTACACCACGATTTCTCTATGTTCCCGAGGGCCTACAGTTACAACTCTGCTACCACAATGTAGCAATTCAAAAGTTACGTCGAATGAGCCTATCGGCATATTCCTGGCTATTGTAGTTTAGGAGATATTGGCAGATTTAGCCATTTTGGGGGGTATGAAAATTTATGAAAAGTTCAATTACACCACGATTTCTCTATGTTCCCGAGGGCCTACAGTTACAACTCCGCTACCAGACTGTAGCAATTCAAAAGTTACGTCGAATGAGCCTATCGGCATATTCCTGGCTATTGTAGTTTAGGAGATATTGGCAGATTTAGCCATTTTGGGGGGTATGAAAATTTATGAAAAGTTCAATTACACCACGATTTCTCTATGTTCCCGAGGGCCTACAGTTACAACTCCGCTACCAGACTGTAGCAATTCAAAAGTTACGTCGAATGAGCCTATCGGTATATTCCTGGCTATTGTAGTTTAGGAGATATTGGCAGATTTAGCCATTTTGGGGGGTATGAAAATTCATGAAAAGTTCAATTACACCACGATTTCTCTATGTTCCCGAGGGCCTACAGTTACAACTCCGCTACCAGACTGTAGCAATTCAAAAGTTACGTCGAATGAGCCTATCGGCATATTCCTGGCTATTGTAGTTTAGGAGATATTGGCAGATTTAGCCATTTTTGGGGGTATGAAAATTTATGAAAAGTTCAATTACACCACGATTTCTCTATGTTCCCGAGGGCCTACAGTTACAACTCCGCTACCAGACTGTAGCAATTCAAAAGTTACGTCGAATGAGCCTATCGGCATATTCCTGGCTATTGTAGTTTAGGAGATATTGGCAGATTTAGCCATTTTGGGGGGTATGAAAATTTATGAAAAGTTCAATTACACCACGATTTCTCTATGTTCCCGAGGGCCTACAGTTACAACTCCGCTACCAGACTGTAGCAATTCAAAAGTTACGTCGAATGAGCCTATCGGCATATTCCTGGCTATTGTAGTTTAGGAGATATTGGCAGATTTAGCCATTTTGGGGGTATGAAAATTTATGAAAAGTTCAATTACACCACGATTTCTCTATGTTCCCGAGGGCCTACAGTTACAACTCCGCTACCAGACTGTAGCAATTCAAAAGTTACGTCGAATGAGCCTATCGGCATATTCCTGGCTATTGTAGTTTAGGAGATATTGGCAGATTTAGCCATTTTGGGGGGTATGAAAATTTATGAAAAGTTCAATTACACCACGATTTCTCTATGTTCCCGAGGGCTTACAGTTACAACTCCGCTACCAGACTGTAGCAATTCAAAAGGTACGTCGAATGAGCCTATCGGCATATTCCTGGCTATTGTAGTTTAGGAGATATTGGCAGATTTAGCCATTTTGGGGGGTATGAAAATTTATGAAAAGTTCAATTACACCACGATTTCTCTATGTTCCCGAGGGCCTACAGTTACAACTCCGCTACCAGACTGTAGCAATTCAAAAGTTACGTCGAATGAGCCTATCGGCATATTCCTGGCTATTGTAGTTTAGGAGATATTGGCAGATTTAGCCATTTTGGGGGGTATGAAAATTTATGAAAAGTTCAATTACACCACGATTTCTCTATGTTCCCGAGGGCCTACAGTTACAACTCCGCTACCAGACTGTAGCAATTCAAAAGTTATGTCGAATGAGCCTATCGGCATATTCCTGGCTATTGTAGTTTAGGAGATATTGGCAGATTTAGCCATTTTGGGGGGTATGAAAATTTATGAAAAGTTTAATTACACCACGATTTCTCTATGTTCCCGAGGGCCTACAGTTACAACTCCGCTACCAGACTGTAGCAATTCAAAAGTTACGTCGAGTGAGCCTATCGGCATATTCCTGGCTATTATAGTTTAGGAGATATTGGCAGATTTAGCCATTTTGGGGGGTATGAAAATTTATGAAAAGTTCAATTACACCACGATTTCTCTATGTTCCCGAGGGCCTACAGTTACAACTCCGCTACCAGACTGTAGCAATTCAAAAGTTACGTCGAATGAGCCTATCGGCATATTCCTGGCTATTGTAGTTTAGGAGATATTGGCAGATTTAGCCATTTTGGGGGGTATGAAAATTTATGAAAAGTTCAATTACACCACGATTTCTCTATGTTCCCGAGGGCCTACAGTTACAACTCCGCTACCAGACTGTAGCAATTCAAAAGTTACGTCGAATGAGCCTATCGGCATATTTTTGGCTATTGTAGTTTAGGAGATATTGGCAGATTTAGCCATTTTGGGGGGTATGAAAATTTATGAAAAGTTCAATTACACCACGATTTCTCTATGTTCCCGAGGGCCTACAGTTACAACTCCGCTACCAGACTGTAGCAATTCAAAAGTTACGTCGAATGAGCCTGTCGGCATATTCCTGGCTATTGTAGTTTAGGAGATATTGGCAGATTTAGCCATTTTGGGGGGTATGAAAATTTATGAAAAGTTCAATTACACCACGATTTCTCTATGTTCCCGAGGGCCTACAGTTACAACTCCGCTACCAGACTGTAGCAATTCAAAAGTTACGTCGAATGAGCCTATCGGCATATTCCTGGCTATTGTAGTTTAGGAGATATTGGCAGATTTAGCCATTTTGGGGGGTATGAAAATTTATGAAAAGTTCAATTACACCACGATTTCTCTATGTTCCCGAGGCCCTACAGTTACAACTCCGCTACCAGACTGTAGCAATTCAAAAGTTACGTCGAATGAGCCTATCGGCATATTCCTGGCTATTGTAGTTTAGGAGATATTGGCAGATTTAGCCATTTTGGGAGGTTTGAAAATTTATGAAAAGTTCAATTACACCACGATTTCTTTATGTTCCCGAGGGCCTACAGTTACAACTCCGCTACCAGACTGTAGCAATTCAAAAGTTACGTCGAATGAGCCTATCGGCATATTCCTGGCTATTGTAGTTTAGGAGATATTGGCAGATTTAGCCATTTTGGGGGGTATGAAAATTTATGAAAAGTTCAATTACACCACGATTTCTCTATGTTCCCGAGGGCCTACAGTTACAACTCCGCTACCAGACTGTAGCAATTCAAAAGTTACGTCGAATGAGCCTATCGGCATATTCCTGGCTACTGTAGTTTAGGAGATATTGGCAGATTTAGCCATTTTGGGGGGTATGAAAATTTATGAAAAGTTCAATTACACCACGATTTCTCTATGTTCCCGAGGGCCTACAGTTACAACTCCGCTACCAGACTGTAGCAATTCAAAAGTTACGTCGAATGAGCCTATCGGCATATTCCTGGCTATTGTAGTTTAGGAGATATTGGCAGATTTAGCCATTTTGGGGGGTATGAAAATTTATGAAAAGTTCAATTACACCACGATTTCTTATGTTCCCGAGGGCCTACAGTTACAACTCCGCTACCAGACTGTAGCAATTCAAAAGTTACGTCGAATGAGCCTATCGGCATATTCCTGGCTATTGTAGTTTAGGAGATATTGGCAGATTTAGCCATTTTGGGGGGTATGAAAATTTATGAAAAGTTCAATTACACCACGATTTCTCTATGTTCCCGAGGGCCTACAGTTACAACTCCGCTACCAGACTGTAGCAATTCAAAAGTTACGTCGAATGAGCCTATCGGCATATTCCTGGCTATTGTAGTTTAGGAGATATTGGCAGATTTAGCCATTTTGGGGGGTATGAAAATTTATGAAAAGTTCAATTACACCACGATTTCTCTATGTTCCCGAGGGCCTACAGTTACAACTCCGCTACCAGACTGTAGCAATTCAAAAGTTACGTCGAATGAGCCTATCGGCATATTCCTGGCTATTGTAGTTTAGGAGATATTGGCAGATTTAGCCATTTTGGGGGGTATGAAAATTTATGAAAAGTTCAATTACACCACGATTTCTCTATGTTCCCGAGGGCCTACAGTTACAACTCCGCTACCAGACTGTAGCAATTCAAAAGTTACGTCGAATGAGCCTATCGGCATATTCCTGGCTATTGTAGTTTAGGAGATATTGGCAGATTTAGCCATTTTGGGGGGTATGAAAATTTATGAAAAGTTCAATTACACCACGATTTCTCTATGTTCCCGAGGGCCTACAGTTACAACTCCGCTACCAGACTGTAGCAATTCAAAAGTTACGTCGAATGAGCCTATCGGCATATTCCTGGCTATTGTAGTTTAGGAGATATTGGCAGATTTAGCCATTTTGGGGGGTATGAAAATTTATGAAAAGTTCAATTACACCACGATTTCTCTATGTTCCCGAGGGCCTACAGTTACAACTCCGCTACCAGACTGTAGCAATTCAAAAGTTACGTCGAATGAGCCTATCGGCATATTCCTGGCTATTGTAGTTTAGGAGATATTGGCAGATTTAGCCATTTTGGGGGGTATGAAAATTTATGAAAAGTTCAATTACACCACGATTTCTCTATGTTCCCGAGGGCCTACAGTTACAACTCCGCTACCAGACTGTAGCAATTCAAAAGTTACGTCGAATGAGCCTATCGGCATATTCCTGGCTATTGTAGTTTAGGAGATATTGGCAGATTTAGCCATTTTGGGGGGTATGAAAATTTATGAAAAGTTCAATTACACCACGATTTCTCTATGTTCCCGAGGGCCTACAGTTACAACTCCGCTACCAGACTGTAGCAATTCAAAAGTTACGTCGAATGAGCCTATCGGCATATTCCTGGCTATTGTAGTTTAGGAGATATTGGCAGATTTAGCCATTTTGGGGGGTATGAAAATTTATGAAAAGTTCAATTACACCACGATTTCTCTATGTTCCCGAGGGCCTACAGTTACAACTCCGCTACCAGACTGTAGCAATTCAAAAGTTACGTCGAATGAGCCTATCGGCATATTCCTGGCTATTGTAGTTTAGGAGATATTGGCAGATTTAGCCATTTTGGGGGGTATGAAAATTTATGAAAAGTTCAATTACACCACGATTTCTCTATGTTCCCGAGGGCCTACAGTTACAACTCCGCTACCAGACTGTAGCAATTCAAAAGTTACGTCGAATGAGCCTATCGGCATATTCCTGGCTATTGTAGTTTAGGAGATATTGGCAGATTTAGCCATTTTGGGGGGTATGAAAATTTATGAAAAGTTCAATTACACCACGATTTCTCTATGTTCCCGAGGGCCTACAGTTACAACTCCGCTACCAGACTGTAGCAATTCAAAAGTTACGTCGAATGAGCCTATCGGCATATTCCTGGCTATTGTAGTTTAGGAGATATTGGCAGATTTAGCCATTTTGGGGGGTATGAAAATTTATGAAAAGTTCAATTACACCACGATTTCTCTATGTTCCCGAGGGCCTACAGTTACAACTCCGCTACCAGAGACTGTAGCAATTCAAAAGTTACGTCGAATGAGCCTATCGGCATATTCCTGGCTATTGTAGTTTAGGAGATATTGCAGATTTAGCCATTTTGGGGGGTATGAAAATTTATGAAAAGTTCAATTGCACCACGATTTCTCTATGTTCCCGAGGGCCTACAGTTACAACTCCGCTACCAGACTGTAGCAATTTAAAAGTTACGTCGAATGAGCTATCGGCATATTCCTGGCTATTGTAGTTTAGGAGATATTGGCAGATTTAGCCATTTTGGGGGGTATGAAAATTTATGAAAAGTTCAATTACACCACGATTTCTCTATGTTCCCGAGGGCCTACAGTTACAACTCCGCTACCAGACTGTAGCAATTCAAAAGTTACGTCGAATGAGCCTATCGGCATATTCCTGGCTATTGTAGTTTAGGAGATATTGGCAGATTTAGCCATTTTGGGGGGTATGAAAATTTATGAAAAGTTCAATTGCACCACGATTTCTCTATGTTCCCGAGGGCCTACAGTTACAACTCCGCTACCAGACTGTAGCAATTCAAAAGTTACGTCGAATGAGCCTATCGGCATATTCCTGGCTATTGTAGTTTAGGAGATATTGGCAGATTTAGCCATTTTGGGGGGTATGAAAATTTATGAAAAGTTCAATTACACCACGATTTCTCTATGTTCCCGAGGGCCTACAGTTACAACTCCGCTACCAGACTGTAGCAATTCAAAAGTTACGTCGAATGAGCCTATCGGCATATTCCTGGCTATTGTAGTTTAGGAGATATTGGCAGATTTAGCCATTTTGGGGGGTATGAAAATTTATGAAAAGTTCAATTACACCACGATTTCTCTATGTTCCCGAGGGCCTACAGTTACAACTCCGCTACCAGACTGTAGCAATTCAAAAGTTACGTCGAATGAGCCTATCGGCATATTCCTGGCTATTGTAGTTTAGGAGATATTGGCAGATTTAGCCATTTTGGGGGGTATGAAAATTTATGAAAAGTTCAATTACACCACGATTTCTCTATGTTCCCGAGGGCCTACAGTTACAACTCCGCTACCAGACTGTAGCAATTCAAAAGTTACGTCGAATGAGCCTATCGGCATATTCCTGGCTATTGTAGTTTAGGAGATATTGGCAGATTTAGCCATTTTGGGGGGTATGAAAATTTATGAAAAGTTCAATTACACCACGATTTCTCTATGTTCCCGAGGGCCTACAGTTACAACTCCGCTACCAGACTGTAGCAATTCAAAAGTTACGTCGAATGAGCCTATCGGCATATTCCTGGCTATTGTAGTTTAGGAGATATTGGCAGATTTAGCCATTTTGGGGGGTATGAAAATTTATGAAAAGTTCAATTACACCACGATTTCTCTATGTTCCCGAGGGCCTACAGTTACAACTCCGCTACCAGACTGTAGCAATTCAAAAGTTACGTCGAATGAGCCTATCGGCATATTCCTGGCTATTGTAGTTTAGGAGATATTGGCAGATTTAGCCATTTTGGGGGGTATGAAAATTTATGAAAAGTTCAATTACACCACGATTTCTCTATGTTCCCGAGGGCCTACAGTTACAACTCCGCTACCAGACTGTAGCAATTCAAAAGTTACGTCGAATGAGCCTATCGGCATATTCCTGGCTATTGTAGTTTAGGAGATATTGGCAGATTTAGCCATTTTGGGGGGTATGAAAATTTATGAAAAGTTCAATTACACCACGATTTCTCTATGTTCCCGAGGGCCTACAGTTACAACTCCGCTACCAGACTGTAGCAATTCAAAAGTTACGTCGAATGAGCCTATCGGCATATTCCTGGCTATTGTAGTTTAGGAGATATTGGCAGATTTAGCCATTTTGGGGGGTATGAAAATTTATGAAAAGTTCAATTACACCACGATTTCTCTATGTTCCCGAGGGCCTACAGTTACAACTCCGCTACCAGACTGTAGCAATTCAAAAGTTACGTCGAATGAGCCTATCGGCATATTCCTGGCTATTGTAGTTTAGGAGATATTGGCAGATTTAGCCATTTTGGGGGGGTATGAAAATTTATGAAAAGTTCAATTACACCACGATTTCTCTATGTTCCCGAGGGCCTACAGTTACAACTCCGCTACCAGACTGTAGCAATTCAAAAGTTACGTCGAATGAGCCTATCGGCATATTCCTGGCTATTGTAGTTTAGGAGATATTGGCAGATTTAGCCATTTTGGGGGGTATGAAAATTTATGAAAAGTTCAATTACACCACGATTTCTCTATGTTCCCGAGGGCCTACAGTTACAACTCCGCTACCAGACTGTAGCAATTCAAAAGTTACGTCGAATGAGCCTATCGGCATATTCCTGGCTATTGTAGTTTAAGGAGATATTGGCAGATTTAGCCATTTTGGGGGGTATGAAAATTTATGAAAAGT
The DNA here is from genome assembly GCF_051294905.1 of Botryllus schlosseri. Classification (NCBI taxonomy): domain Eukaryota; kingdom Metazoa; phylum Chordata; class Ascidiacea; order Stolidobranchia; family Styelidae; genus Botryllus; species Botryllus schlosseri. The sequence continues at coordinate 42,487 of NW_027648653.1, forward strand.
TCAATTACACCACGATTTCTCTATGTTCCCGAGGGCCTACAGTTACAACTCCGCTACCAGACTGTAGCAATTCAAAAGTTACGTCGAATGAGCCTATCGGCATATTCCTGGCTATTGTAGTTTAGGAGATATTGGCAGATTTAGCCATTTTGGGGGGTATGAAAATTTATGAAAAGTTCAATTACACCACGATTTCTCTATGTTCCCGAGGGCCTACAGTTACAACTCCGCTACCAGACTGTAGCAATTCAAAAGTTACGTCGAATGAGCTATCGGCATATTCCTGGCTATTGTAGTTTAGGAGATATTGGCAGATTTAGCCATTTTGGGGGGTATGAAAATTTATGAAAAGTTCAATTACACACGATTTCTCTATGTTCCCGAGGGCCTACAGTTACAACTCCGCTACCAGACTGTAGCAATTCAAAAGTTACGTCGAATGAGCCTATCGGCATATTCCTGGCTATTGTAGTTTAGGAGATATTGGCAGATTTAGCCATTTTGGGGGGTATGAAAATTTATGAAAAGTTCAATTACACCACGATTTCTCTATGTTCCCGAGGGCCTACAGTTACAACTCCGCTACCAGACTGTAGCAATTCAAAAGTTACGTCGAATGAGCCTATCGGCATATTCCTGGCTATTGTAGTTTAGGAGATATTGGCAGATTTAGCCATTTTGGGGGGTATGAAAATTTATGAAAAGTTCAATTACACCACGATTTCTCTATGTTCCCGAGGGCCTACAGTTACAACTCCGCTACCAGACTGTAGCAATTCAAAAGTTACGTCGAATGAGCCTATCGGCATATTCCTTGCTATTGTAGTTTAGGAGATATGGCAGATTTAGCCATTTTGGGGGGTATGAAAATTTATGAAAAGTTCAATTACACCACGATTTCTCTATGTTCCCGAGGGCCTACAGTTACAACTCCGCTACCAGACTGTAGCAATTCAAAAGTTACGTCGAATGAGCCTATCGGCATATTCCTGGCTATTGTAGTTTAGGAGATATTGGCAGATTTAGCCATTTTGGGGGGTATGAAAATTTATGAAAAGTTCAATTACACCACGATTTCTCTATGTTCCCGAGGGCCTACAGTTACAACTCCGCTACCAGACTGTAGCAATTCAAAGTTACGTCGAATGAGCCTATCGGCATATTCCTGGCTATTGTAGTTTAGGAGATATTGGCAGATTTAGCCATTTTGGGGGGTATGAAAATTTATGAAGAAGTTCAATTACACCACGATTTCTCTATGTTCCCGAGGGCCTACAGTTACAACTCCGCTACCAGACTGTAGCAATTCAAAAGTTACGTCGAATGAGCCTATCGGCATATTCCTGGCTATTGTAGTTTAGGAGATATTGGCAGATTTAGCCATTTTGGGGGGTATGAAAATTTATGAAAAGTTCAATTACACCACGATTTCTCTATGTTCCCGAGGGCCTACAGTTACAACTCCGCTACCAGACTGTAGCAATTCAAAAGTTACGTCGAATGAGCCTATCGGCATATTCCTGGCTATTGTAGTTTAGGAGATATTGGCAGATTTAGCCATTTTGGGGGGTATGAAAATTTATGAAAAGTTCAATTACACCACGATTTCTCTATGTTCCCGAGGGCCTACAGTTACAACTCCGCTACCAGACTGTAGCAATTCAAAAGTTACGTCGAATGAGCCTATCGGCATATTCCTGGCTATTGTAGTTTAGGAGATATTGGCAGATTTAGCCATTTTGGGGGGTATGAAAATTTATGAAAAGTTCAATTACACCACGATTTCTCTATGTTCCCGAGGGCCTACAGTTACAACTCCGCTACCAGACTGTAGCAATTCAAAAGTTACGTCGAATGAGCCTATCGGCATATTCCTGGCTATTGTAGTTTAGGAGATATTGGCAGATTTAGCCATTTTGGGGGGTATGAAAATTTATGAAAAGTTCAATTGACACCACGATTTCTCTATGTTCCCGAGGGCCTACAGTTACAACTCCGCTACCAGACTGTAGCAATTCAAAAGTTACGTCGAATGAGCCTATCGGCATATTCCTGGCTATTGTAGTTTAGGAGATATTGGCAGATTTAGCCATTTTGGGGGGTATGAAAATTTATGAAAAGTTCAATTACACCACGATTTCTCTATGTTCCCGAGGGCCTACAGTTACAACTCCGCTACCAGACTGTAGCAATTCAAAAGTTACGTCGAATGAGCCTATCGGCATATTCCTGGCTATTGTAGTTTAGGAGATATTGGCAGATTTAGCCATTTTGGGGGGTATGAAAATTTATGAAAAGTTCAATTACACCACGATTTCTCTATGTTCCCGAGGGCCTACAGTTACAACTCCGCTACCAGACTGTAGCAATTCAAAAGTTACGTCGAATGAGCCTATCGGCATATTCCTGGCTATTGTAGTTTAGGAGATATTGGCAGATTTAGCCATTTTGGGGGGTATGAAAATTTATGAAAAGTTCAATTACACCACGATTTCTCTATGTTCCCGAGGGCCTACAGTTACAACTCCGCTACCAGACTGTAGCAATTCAAAAGTTACGTCGAATGAGCCTATCGGCATATTCCTGGCTATTGTAGTTTAGGAGATATTGGCAGATTTAGCCATTTTGGGGGGTATGAAAATTTATGAAAAGTTCAATTACACCACGATTTCTCTATGTTCCCGAGGGCTTACAGTTACAACTCCGCTACCAGACTGTAGCAATTCAAAAGTTACGTCGAATGAGCCTATCGGCATATTCCTGGCTATTGTAGTTTAGGAGATATTGGCAGATTTAGCCATTTTGGGGGGTATGAAAATTTATGAAAAGTTCAATTACACCACGATTTCTCTATGTTCCCGAGGGATCTACAGTTACAACTCCGCTACCAGACTGTAGCAATTCAAAAGTTACGTCGAATGAGCCTATCGGCATATTCCTGGCTATTGTAGTTTAGGAGATATTGGCAGATTTAGCCATTTTGGGGGGTATGAAAATTTATGAAAAGTTCAATTACACCACGATTTCTCTATGTTCCCGAGGGCCTACAGTTACAACTCCGCTACCAGACTGTAGCAATTCAAAAGTTACGTCGAATGAGCCTATCGGCATATTCCTGGCTATTGTAGTTTAGGAGATATTGGCAGATTTAGCCATTTTGGGGGGTATGAAAATTTATGAAAAGTTCAATTACACCACGATTTCTCTATGTTCCCGAGGGCCTACAGTTACAACTCCGCTACCAGACTGTAGCAATTCAAAAGTTACGTCGAATGAGCCTATCGGCATATTCCTGGCTATTGTAGTTTAGGAGATATTGGCAGATTTAGCCATTTTGGGGGGTATGAAAATTTATGAAAAGTTCAATTACACCACGATTTCTCTATGTTCCCGAGGGCCTACAGTTACAACTCCGCTACCAGACTGTAGCAATTCAAAAGTTACGTCGAATGAGCCTATCGGCATATTCCTGGCTATTGTAGTTTAGGAGATATTGGCAGATTTAGCCATTTTGGGGGGTATGAAAATTTATGAAAAGTTCAATTACACCACGATTTCTCTATGTTCCCGAGGGCCTACAGTTACAACTCCGCTACCAGACTGTAGCAATTCAAAAGTTACGTCGAATGAGCCTATCGGCATATTCCTGGCTATTGTAGTTTAGGAGATATTGGCAGATTTAGCCATTTTGGGGGGTATGAAAATTTATGAAAAGTTCAATTACACCACGATTTCTCTATGTTCCCGAGGGCCTACAGTTACAACTCCGCTACCAGACTGTAGCAATTCAAAAGTTACGTCGAATGAGCCTATCGGCATATTCCTGGCTATTGTAGTTTAGGAGATATTGGCAGATTTAGCCATTTTGCGGTGTATGGAAATTTATGAAAAGTTCAATTACACCACGATTTCTCTATGTTCCCGAGGGCCTACAGTTACAACTCCGATACCAGACTGTAGCAATTCAAAAGTTACGTCGAATGAGCCTATCGGCATATTCCTGGCTATTGTAGTTTAGGAGATATTGGCAGATTTAGCCATTTTGGGGGGTATGAAAATTTATGAAAAGTTCAATTACACCACGATTTCTCTATGTTCCCGAGGGCCTACAGTTACAACTCCGCTACCAGACTGTAGCAATTCAAAAGTTACGTCGAATGAGCCTATCGGCATATTCCTGGCTATTGTAGTTTAGGAGATATTGGCAGATTTAGCCATTTTGGGGGGTATGAAAATTTATGAAACGTTCAATTACACCACGATTTCTCTATGTTCCCGAGGGCCTACAGTTACAACTCCGCTACCAGACTGTAGCAATTCAAAAGTTACGTCGAATGAGCTTATCGGCATATTCCTGGCTATTGTAGTTTAGGAGATATTGGCAGATTTAGCCATTTTGGGGGGTATGAAAATTTATGAAAAGTTCAATTACACCACGATTTCTCTATGTTCCCGAGGGCCTACAGTTACAACTCCGCTACCAGACTGTAGCAATTCAAAAGTTACGTCGAATGAGCCTATCGGCATATTCCTGGCTATTGTAGTTTAGGAGATATTGGCAGATTTAGCCATTTTGGGTGGTATGAAAATTTATGAAAAGTTCAATTACACCACGATTTCTCTATGTTCCCGAGGGCCTACAGTTACAACTCCGCTACCAGACTGTAGCAATTCAAAAGTTACGTCGAATGAGCCTATCGGCATATTCCTGGCTATTGTAGTTTAGGAGATATTGGCAGATTTAGCCATTTTGGGGGGGTATGAAAATTTATGAAAAGTTCAATTACACCACGATTTCTCTATGTTCCCGAGGGCCTACAGTTACAACTCCGCTACCAGACTGTAGCAATTCAAAAGTTACGTCGAATGAGCCTATCGGCATATTTCTGGCTATTGTAGTTTAGGAGATATTGGCAGATTTAGCCATTTTGGGGGGTTGAAAATTTATGAAAAGTTCAATTACACCACGATTTCTTTATGTTCCCGAGGGCCTACAGTTACAACTCCGCTACCAGACTGTAGCAATTCAAAAGTTACGTCGAATGAGCCTATCGGCATATTCCTGGCTATTGTAGTTTAGGAGATATTGGCAGATTTAGCCATTTTGCGGTGTATGGAAATTTATGAAAAGTTCAATTACACCACGATTTCTCTATGTTCCCGAGGGCCTACAGTTACAACTCCGATACCAGACTGTAGCAATTCAAAAGTTACGTCGAATGAGCCTATCGGCATATTCCTGGCTATTGTAGTTTAGGAGATATTGGCAGATTTAGCCATTTTGGGGGGTATGAAAATTTATGAAAAGTTCAATTACACCACGATTTCTCTATGTTCCCGAGGGCCTACAGTTACAACTCCGCTACCAGACTGTAGCAATTCAAAAGTTACGTCGAATGAGCCTATCGGCATATTCCTGGCTATTGTAGTTTAGGAGATATTGGCAGATTTAGCCATTTTGGGGGGTATGAAAATTTATGAAAAGTTCAATTACACCACGATTTCTCTATGTTCCCGAGGGCCTACAGTTACAACTCCGCTACCAGACTGTAGCAATTCAAAAGTTACGTCGAATGAGCCTATCGGCATATTCCTGGCTATTGTAGTTTAGGAGATATTGGCAGATTTAGCCATTTTGCGGTGTATGGAAATTTATGAAAAGTTCAATTACACCACGATTTCTCTATGTTCCCGAGGGCCTACAGTTACAACTCCGATACCAGACTGTAGCAATTCAAAAGTTACGTCGAATGAGCCTATCGGCATATTCCTGGCTATTGTAGTTTAGGAGATATTGGCAGATTTAGCCATTTTGGGGGGTATGAAAATTTATGAAAAGTTCAATTACACCACGATTTCTCTATGTTCCCGAGGGCCTACAGTTACAACTCCGCTACCAGACTGTAGCAATTTAAAAGTTACGTCGAATGAGCCTATTGGCATATTCCTGGCTATTGTAGTTTAGGAGATATTGGCAGATTTAGCCATTTTGGGGGGTATGAAAATTTATGAAAAGTTCAATTACACCACGATTTCTCTATGTTCCCGAGGGCCTACAGTTACAACTCCGCTACCAGACTGTAGCAATTCAAAAGTTACGTCGAATGAGCTTATCGGCATATTCCTGGCTATTGTAGTTTAGGAGATATTGGCAGATTTAGCCATTTTGGGGGTATGAAAATTTATGAAAAGTTCAATTACACCACGATTTCTCTATGTTCCCGAGGGCCTACAGTTACAACTCCGCTACCAGACTGTAGCAATTCAAAAGTTACGTCGAATGAGCCTATCGGCATATTCCTGGCTATTGTAGTTTAGGAGATATTGGCAGATTTAGCCATTTTGGGGGGTATGAAAATTTATGAAAAGTTCAATTACACCACGATTTCTCTATGTTCCCGAGGGCCTACAGTTACAACTCCGCTACCAGACTGTAGCAATTCAAAAGTTACGTCGAATGAGCCTATCGGCATATTCCTGGCTATTGTAGTTTAGGAGATATTGGCAGAATTAGCCATTTTGGGTGGTATGAAAATTTATGAAAAGTTCAATTACACCACGATTTCTCTATGTTCCCGAGGGCCTACAGTTACAACTCCGCTACCAGACTGTAGCAATTCAAAAGTTACGTCGAATGAGCCTATCGGCATATTCCTGGCTATTGTAGTTTAGGATATATTGGCAGATTTAGCCATTTTGGGGGGGTATGAAAATTTATGAAAAGTTCAATTACACCACGATTTCTCTATGTTCCCGAGGGCCTACAGTTACAACTCCGCTACCAGACTGTAGCAATTCAAAAGTTACGTCGAATGAGCCTATCGGCATATTTCTGGCTATTGTAGTTTAGGAGATATTGGCAGATTTAGCCATTTTGGGGGGTTGAAAATTTATGAAAAGTTCAATTACACCACGATTTCTTTATGTTCCCGAGGGTCTACATTTACAACTCCGCTACCAGACTGTAGCAATTCAAAAGTTACGTCGAATGAGCCTATCGGCATATTCCTGGCTATTGTAGTTTAGGAGATATTGGCAGATTTAGCCATTTTGGGGGGTATGAAAATTTATGAAAAGTTCAATTACACCACGATTTCTCTATGTTCCCGAGGGCCTACAGTTACAACTCCGCTACCAGATTGTAGCAATTCAAAAGTTACGTCGAATGGGCCTATCGGCATATTCCTGGCTATTGTAGTTTAGGAGATATTGGCAGATTTAGCCATTTTGGGGGGTATGAAAATTTATGAAAAGTTCAATCACACCACGATTTCTCTATGTTCCCGAGGGCCTACAGTTACAACTCCGCTACCAGACTGTAGCAATTCAAAAGTTACGTCGAATGAGCCTATCGGCATATTCCTGGCTATTGTAGTTTAGGAGATATTGGCAGATTTAGCCATTTTGGGGGTATGAAAATTTATGAAAAGTTCAATCACACCACGATTTCTCTATGTTCCCGAGGGCCTACAGTTACAACTCCGCTACCAGACTGTAGCAATTCAAAAGTTACGTCGAATGAGCCTATCGGCATATTCCTGGCTATTGTAGTTTAGGAGATATTGGCAGATTTAGCCATTTTGGGGGGTATGAAAATTTATAAAAAGTTTAATTACACCACGATTTCTCTATGTTCCCGAGGGCCTACAGTTACAACTCCGCTACCAGACTGTAGCAATTCAAAAGTTACGTCGAATGAGCCTATCGGCATATTCCTGGCTATTGTAGTTTAGGAGATATTGGCAGATTTAGCCATTTTGGGGGGTATGAAAATTTATGAAAAGTTCAATTACACCACGATTTCTCTATGTTCCCGAGGGCCTACAGTTACAACTCCGCTACCAGACTGTAGCAATTCAAAAGTTACGTCGAATGAGCCTATCGGCATATTCCTGGCTATTGTAGTTTAGGAGATATTGGCAGATTTAGCCATTTTGGGGTGTATGAAAATTTATGAAAAGTTCAATTACACCACGATTTCTCTATGTTCCCGAGGGCCTACAGTTACAACTCCGCTACAAGACTGTAGCAATTCAAAAGTTACGTCGAATGAGCCTATCGGCATATTCCTGGCTATTGTAGTTTAGGAGATATTGGCAGATTTAGCCATTTTGGGGGGTATGAAAATTTATGAAAAGTTCAATTACACCACGATTTCTCTATGTTCCCGAGGGCCTACAGTTACAACTCCGCTACCAGACTGTAGCAATTCAAAAGTTACGTCGAATGAGCCTATCGGCATATTCCTGGCTATTGTAGTTTAGGAGATATTGGCAGATTTAGCCATTTTGGGGGGTATGAAAATTTATGAAAAGTTCAATTACACCACGATTTCTCTATGTTCCCGAGGGCCTACAGTTACAACTCCGCTACCAGATTGTAGCAATTCAAAAGTTACGTCGAATTAGCCTATCGGCATATTCCTGGCTATTGTAGTTTAGGAGATATTGGCAGATTTAGCCATTTTGGGGGGTATGAAAATTTATGAAAAGTTCAATTACACCACGATTTCTCTATGTTCCCGAGGGCCTACAGTTACAACTCCGCTACCAGACTGTAGCAATTCAAAAGTTACGTCGAATGAGCCTATTGGCATATTCCTGGCTATTGTAGTTTAGGAGATATTGGCAGATTTAGCCATTTTGGGGGGTATGAAAATTTATGAAAAGTTCAATTGCACCACGATTTCTCTATGTTCCCGAGGGCCTACAGTTACAACTCCGCTACCAGACTGTAGCAATTCAAAAGTTACGTCGAATGAGCCTATCGGCATATTCCTGGCTATTGTAGTTTAGGAGATATTGGCAGATTTAGCCATTTTGGGGGGTATGAAAATTTATGAAAAGTTCAATTACACCACGATTTCTCTATGTTCCCGAGGGCCTAAAGTTACAACTCCGCTACCAGACTGTAGCAATTCAAAAGTTACGTCGAATGAGCCCATCGGCATATTCCTGGCTATTGTAGTTTAGGAGATATTGGCAGATTTACCCATTTTGGGGGGTATGAAAATTTATGAAAAGTTCAATTACACCACGATTTCTCTATGTTCCCGAGGGCCTACAGTTACAACTCCGCTACCAGACTGTAGCAATTCAAAAGTGACGTCGAATGAGCCTATCGGCATATTCCTGGCTATTGTAGTTTAGGAGATATTGGCAGATTTAGCCATTTTGGGGGGTATGAAAATTTATGAAAAGTTCAATTACACCACGATTTCTCTATGTTCCCGAGGGACTACAGTTACAACTCCGCAACCAGACTGTAGCAATTCAAAAGTTACGTCGAATGAGCCTATCGGCATATTCCTGGCTATTGTAGTTTAGGAGATATTGGCAGATTTAGCCATTTTGGGGGGTATGAAGATTTATGAAAAGTTCAATTACACCACGATTTCTCTATGTTCCCGAGGGCCTACAGTTACAACTCCGCTACCAGACTGTAGCAATTCAAAAGTTACGTCGAATGAGCCTATCGGCATATTCCTGGCTATTGTAGTTTAGGAGATATTGGCAGATTTAGCCATTTTGGGGGGTATGAAAATTTATGAAAAGTTCAATCACACCACGATTTCTCTATGTTCCCGAGGGCCTACAGTTACAACTCCGCTACCAGACTGTAGCAATTCAAAAGTTACGTCGAATGAGCCTATCGGCATATTTCTGGCTATTGTAGTTTAGGAGATATTGGCAGATTTAGCCATTTTGGGGGGTTGAAAATTTATGAAAAGTTCAATTACACCACGATTTCTTTATGTTCCCGAGGGTCTACAGTTACAACTTCGCTACCAGACTGTAGCAATTCAAAAGTTACGTCGAATGAGCCTATCGGCATATTCCTGGCTATTGTAGTTTAGGAGATATTGGCAGATTTAGCCATTTTGGGGGGTATGAAAATTTATGAAAAGTTCAATTACACCACGATTTCTCTATGTTCCCGAGGGCCTACAGTTACAACTCCGCTACCAGACTGTAGCAATTCAAAAGTTACGTCGAATGGGCCTATCGGCATATTCCTGGCTATTGTAGTTTAGGAGATATTGGCAGATTTAGCCATTTTGGGGGGTATGAAAATTTATGAAAAGTTCAATCACACCACGATTTCTCTATGTTCCCGAGGGCCTACAGTTACAACTCCGCTACCAGACTGTAGCAATTCAAAAGTTACGTCGAATGAGCCTATCGGCATATTCCTGGCTATTGTAGTTTAGGAGATATTGGCAGATTTAGCCATTTTGGGGGGTATGAAAATTTATGAAAAGTTCAATCACACCACGATTTCTCTATGTTCCCGAGGGCCTACAGTTACAACTCCGCTACCAGACTGTAGCAATTCAAAAGTTACGTCGAATGAGCCTATCGGCATATTCCTGGCTATTGTAGTTTAGGAGATATTGGCAGATTTAGCCATTTTGGGGGGTATGAAAATTTATAAAAAGTTCAATTACACCACGATTTCTCTATGTTCCCGAGGGCCTACAGTTACAACTCCGCTACCAGACTGTAGCAATTCAAAAGTTACGTCGAATGAGCCTATCGGCATATTCCTGGCTATTGTAGTTTAGGAGATATTGGCAGATTTAGCCATTTTGGGGGGTATGAAAATTTATGAAAAGTTCAATTACACCACGATTTCTCTATGTTCCCGAGGGCCTACAGTTACAACTCCGCTACCAGACTGTAGCAATTCAAAAGTTACGTCGAATGAGCCTATCGGCATATTCCTGGCTATTGTAGTTTGGGAGATATTGGCAGATTTAGCCATTTTGGGGTGTATGAAAATTTATGAAAAGTTCAATTACACCACGATTTCTCTATGTTCCCGAGGGCCTACAGTTACAACTCCGCTACCAGACTGTAGCAATTCAAAAGTTACGTCGAATGAGCCTATCGGCATATTCCTGGCTATTGTAGTTTAGGAGATATTGGCAGATTTAGCCATTTTGGGGGGTATGAAAATTTATGAAAAGTTCAATTACACCACGATTTCTCTATGTTCCCGAGGGCCTACAGTTACAACTCCGCTACCAGACTGTAGCAATTCAAAAGTTACGTCGAATGAGCCTATCGGCATATTCCTGGCTATTGTAGTTTAGGAGATATTGGCAGATTTAGCCATTTTGGGGGGTATGAAAATTTATGAAAAGTTCAATTACACCACGATTTCTCTATGTTCCCGAGGGCCTACAGTTACAACTCCGCTACCAGATTGTAGCAATTCAAAAGTTACGTCGAATTAGCCTATCGGCATATTCCTGGCTATTGTAGTTTAGGAGATATTGGCAGATTTAGCCATTTTGGGGGGTATGAAAATTTATGAAAAGTTCAATTACACCACGATTTCTCTATGTTCCCGAGGGCCTACAGTTACAACTCCGCTACCAGACTGTAGCAATTCAAAAGTTACGTCGAATGAGCCTATCGGCATATTCCTGGCTATTGTAGTTTAGGAGATATTGGCAGATTTAGCCATTTTGGGGGGTATGAAAATTTATGAAAAGTTCAATTACACCACGATTTCTCTATGTTCCCGAGGGCCTACAGTTACAACTCCGCTACCAGACTGTAGCAATTCAAAAGTTACGTCGAATGAGCCTATCGGCATATTCCTGGCTATTGTAGTTTAGGAGATATTGGCAGATTTAGCCATTTTGCGGTGTATGGAAATTTATGAAAAGTTCAATTACACCACGATTTCTCTATGTTCCCGAGGGCCTACAGTTACAACTCCGATACCAGACTGTAGCAATTCAAAAGTTACGTCGAATGAGCCTATCGGCATATTCCTGGCTATTGTAGTTTAGGAGATATTGGCAGATTTAGCCATTTTGGGGGGTATGAAAATTTATGAAAAGTTCAATTACACCACGATTTCTCTATGTTCCCGAGGGCCTACAGTTACAACTCCGCTACCAGACTGTAGCAATTCAAAAGTTACGTCGAATGAGCCTATCGGCATATTCCTGGCTATTGTAGTTTAGGAGATATTGGCAGATTTAGCCATTTTGGGGGGTATGAAAATTTATGAAACGTTCAATTACACCACGATTTCTCTATGTTCCCGAGGGCCTACAGTTACAACTCCGCTACCAGACTGTAGCAATTCAAAAGTTACGTCGAATGAGCTTATCGGCATATTCCTGGCTATTGTAGTTTAGGAGATATTGGCAGATTTAGCCATTTTGGGGGGTATGAAAATTTATGAAAAGTTCAATTACACCACGATTTCTCTATGTTCCCGAGGGCCTACAGTTACAACTCCGCTACCAGACTGTAGCAATTCAAAAGTTACGTCGAATGAGCCTATCGGCATATTCCTGGCTATTGTAGTTTAGGAGATATTGGCAGATTTAGCCATTTTGGGTGGTATGAAAATTTATGAAAAGTTCAATTACACCACGATTTCTCTATGTTCCCGAGGGCCTACAGTTACAACTCCGCTACCAGACTGTAGCAATTCAAAAGTTACGTCGAATGAGCCTATCGGCATATTCCTGGCTATTGTAGTTTAGGAGATATTGGCAGATTTAGCCATTTTGGGGGGGTATGAAAATTTATGAAAAGTTCAATTACACCACGATTTCTCTATGTTCCCGAGGGCCTACAGTTACAACTCCGCTACCAGACTGTAGCAATTCAAAAGTTACGTCGAATGAGCCTATCGGCATATTTCTGGCTATTGTAGTTTAGGAGATATTGGCAGATTTAGCCATTTTGGGGGGTTGAAAATTTATGAAAAGTTCAATTACACCACGATTTCTTTATGTTCCCGAGGGCCTACAGTTACAACTCCGCTACCAGACTGTAGCAATTCAAAAGTTACGTCGAATGAGCCTATCGGCATATTCCTGGCTATTGTAGTTTAGGAGATATTGGCAGATTTAGCCATTTTGCGGTGTATGGAAATTTATGAAAAGTTCAATTACACCACGATTTCTCTATGTTCCCGAGGGCCTACAGTTACAACTCCGATACCAGACTGTAGCAATTCAAAAGTTACGTCGAATGAGCCTATCGGCATATTCCTGGCTATTGTAGTTTAGGAGATATTGGCAGATTTAGCCATTTTGGGGGGTATGAAAATTTATGAAAAGTTCAATTACACCACGATTTCTCTATGTTCCCGAGGGCCTACAGTTACAACTCCGCTACCAGACTGTAGCAATTCAAAAGTTACGTCGAATGAGCCTATCGGCATATTCCTGGCTATTGTAGTTTAGGAGATATTGGCAGATTTAGCCATTTTGGGGGGTATGAAAATTTATGAAAAGTTCAATTACACCACGATTTCTCTATGTTCCCGAGGGCCTACAGTTACAACTCCGCTACCAGACTGTAGCAATTCAAAAGTTACGTCGAATGAGCCTATCGGCATATTCCTGGCTATTGTAGTTTAGGAGATATTGGCAGATTTAGCCATTTTGCGGTGTATGGAAATTTATGAAAAGTTCAATTACACCACGATTTCTCTATGTTCCCGAGGGCCTACAGTTACAACTCCGATACCAGACTGTAGCAATTCAAAAGTTACGTCGAATGAGCCTATCGGCATATTCCTGGCTATTGTAGTTTAGGAGATATTGGCAGATTTAGCCATTTTGGGGGGTATGAAAATTTATGAAAAGTTCAATTACACCACGATTTCTCTATGTTCCCGAGGGCCTACAGTTACAACTCCGCTACCAGACTGTAGCAATTTAAAAGTTACGTCGAATGAGCCTATTGGCATATTCCTGGCTATTGTAGTTTAGGAGATATTGGCAGATTTAGCCATTTTGGGGGGTATGAAAATTTATGAAAAGTTCAATTACACCACGATTTCTCTATGTTCCCGAGGGCCTACAGTTACAACTCCGCTACCAGACTGTAGCAATTCAAAAGTTACGTCGAATGAGCTTATCGGCATATTCCTGGCTATTGTAGTTTAGGAGATATTGGCAGATTTAGCCATTTTGGGGGGTATGAAAATTTATGAAAAGTTCAATTACACCACGATTTCTCTATGTTCCCGAGGGCCTACAGTTACAACTCCGCTACCAGACTGTAGCAATTCAAAAGTTACGTCGAATGAGCCTATCGGCATATTCCTGGCTATTGTAGTTTAGGAGATATTGGCAGATTTAGCCATTTTGGGGGGTATGAAAATTTATGAAAAGTTCAATTACACCACGATTTCTCTATGTTCCCGAGGGCCTACAGTTACAACTCCGCTACCAGACTGTAGCAATTCAAAAGTTACGTCGAATGAGCCTATCGGCATATTCCTGGCTATTGTAGTTTAGGAGATATTGGCAGAATTAGCCATTTTGGGTGGTATGAAAATTTATGAAAAGTTCAATTACACCACGATTTCTCTATGTTCCCGAGGGCCTACAGTTACAACTCCGCTACCAGACTGTAGCAATTCAAAAGTTACGTCGAATGAGCCTATCGGCATATTCCTGGCTATTGTAGTTTAGGATATATTGGCAGATTTAGCCATTTTGGGGGGGTATGAAAATTTATGAAAAGTTCAATTACACCACGATTTCTCTATGTTCCCGAGGGCCTACAGTTACAACTCCGCTACCAGACTGTAGCAATTCAAAAGTTACGTCGAATGAGCCTATCGGCATATTTCTGGCTATTGTAGTTTAGGAGATATTGGCAGATTTAGCCATTTTGGGGGGTTGAAAATTTATGAAAAGTTCAATTACACCACGATTTCTTTATGTTCCCGAGGGTCTACATTTACAACTCCGCTACCAGACTGTAGCAATTCAAAAGTTACGTCGAATGAGCCTATCGGCATATTCCTGGCTATTGTAGTTTAGGAGATATTGGCAGATTTAGCCATTTTGGGGGGTATGAAAATTTATGAAAAGTTCAATTACACCACGATTTCTCTATGTTCCCGAGGGCCTACAGTTACAACTCCGCTACCAGACTGTAGCAATTCAAAAGTTACGTCGAATGGGCCTATCGGCATATTCCTGGCTATTGTAGTTTAGGAGATATTGGCAGATTTAGCCATTTTGGGGGGTATGAAAATTTATGAAAAGTTCAATCACACCACGATTTCTCTATGTTCCCGAGGGCCTACAGTTACAACTCCGCTACCAGACTGTAGCAATTCAAAAGTTACGTCGAATGAGCCTATCGGCATATTCCTGGCTATTGTAGTTTAGGAGATATTGGCAGATTTAGCCATTTTGGGGGTATGAAAATTTATGAAAAGTTCAATCACACCACGATTTCTCTATGTTCCCGAGGGCCTACAGTTACAACTCCGCTACCAGACTGTAGCAATTCAAAAGTTACGTCGAATGAGCCTATCGGCATATTCCTGGCTATTGTAGTTTAGGAGATATTGGCAGATTTAGCCATTTTGGGGGGTATGAAAATTTATAAAAAGTTTAATTACACCACGATTTCTCTATGTTCCCGAGGGCCTACAGTTACAACTCCGCTACCAGACTGTAGCAATTCAAAAGTTACGTCGAATGAGCCTATCGGCATATTCCTGGCTATTGTAGTTTAGGAGATATTGGCAGATTTAGCCATTTTGGGGGGTATGAAAATTTATGAAAAGTTCAATTACACCACGATTTCTCTATGTTCCCGAGGGCCTACAGTTACAACTCCGCTACCAGACTGTAGCAATTCAAAAGTTACGTCGAATGAGCCTATCGGCATATTCCTGGCTATTGTAGTTTAGGAGATATTGGCAGATTTAGCCATTTTGGGGTGTATGAAAATTTATGAAAAGTTCAATTACACCACGATTTCTCTATGTTCCCGAGGGCCTACAGTTACAACTCCGCTACAAGACTGTAGCAATTCAAAAGTTACGTCGAATGAGCCTATCGGCATATTCCTGGCTATTGTAGTTTAGGAGATATTGGCAGATTTAGCCATTTTGGGGGGTATGAAAATTTATGAAAAGTTCAATTACACCACGATTTCTCTATGTTCCCGAGGGCCTACAGTTACAACTCCGCTACCAGACTGTAGCAATTCAAAAGTTACGTCGAATGAGCCTATCGGCATATTCCTGGCTATTGTAGTTTAGGAGATATTGGCAGATTTAGCCATTTTGGGGGGTATGAAAATTTATGAAAAGTTCAATTACACCACGATTTCTCTATGTTCCCGAGGGCCTACAGTTACAACTCCGCTACCAGATTGTAGCAATTCAAAAGTTACGTCGAATTAGCCTATCGGCATATTCCTGGCTATTGTAGTTTAGGAGATATTGGCAGATTTAGCCATTTTGGGGGGTATGAAAATTTATGAAAAGTTCAATTACACCACGATTTCTCTATGTTCCCGAGGGCCTACAGTTACAACTCCGCTACCAGACTGTAGCAATTCAAAAGTTACGTCGAATGAGCCTATTGGCATATTCCTGGCTATTGTAGTTTAGGAGATATTGGCAGATTTAGCCATTTTGGGGGGTATGAAAATTTATGAAAAGTTCAATTGCACCACGATTTCTCTATGTTCCCGAGGGCCTACAGTTACAACTCCGCTACCAGACTGTAGCAATTCAAAAGTTACGTCGAATGAGCCTATCGGCATATTCCTGGCTATTGTAGTTTAGGAGATATTGGCAGATTTAGCCATTTTGGGGGGTATGAAAATTTATGAAAAGTTCAATTACACCACGATTTCTCTATGTTCCCGAGGGCCTAAAGTTACAACTCCGCTACCAGACTGTAGCAATTCAAAAGTTACGTCGAATGAGCCCATCGGCATATTCCTGGCTATTGTAGTTTAGGAGATATTGGCAGATTTACCCATTTTGGGGGGTATGAAAATTTATGAAAAGTTCAATTACACCACGATTTCTCTATGTTCCCGAGGGCCTACAGTTACAACTCCGCTACCAGACTGTAGCAATTCAAAAGTGACGTCGAATGAGCCTATCGGCATATTCCTGGCTATTGTAGTTTAGGAGATATTGGCAGATTTAGCCATTTTGGGGGGTATGAAAATTTATGAAAAGTTCAATTACACCACGATTTCTCTATGTTCCCGAGGGACTACAGTTACAACTCCGCAACCAGACTGTAGCAATTCAAAAGTTACGTCGAATGAGCCTATCGGCATATTCCTGGCTATTGTAGTTTAGGAGATATTGGCAGATTTAGCCATTTTGGGGGGTATGAAGATTTATGAAAAGTTCAATTACACCACGATTTCTCTATGTTCCCGAGGGCCTACAGTTACAACTCCGCTACCAGACTGTAGCAATTCAAAAGTTACGTCGAATGAGCCTATCGGCATATTCCTGGCTATTGTAGTTTAGGAGATATTGGCAGATTTAGCCATTTTGGGGGGTATGAAAATTTATGAAAAGTTCAATCACACCACGATTTCTCTATGTTCCCGAGGGCCTACAGTTACAACTCCGCTACCAGACTGTAGCAATTCAAAAGTTACGTCGAATGAGCCTATCGGCATATTTCTGGCTATTGTAGTTTAGGAGATATTGGCAGATTTAGCCATTTTGGGGGGTTGAAAATTTATGAAAAGTTCAATTACACCACGATTTCTTTATGTTCCCGAGGGTCTACAGTTACAACTTCGCTACCAGACTGTAGCAATTCAAAAGTTACGTCGAATGAGCCTATCGGCATATTCCTGGCTATTGTAGTTTAGGAGATATTGGCAGATTTAGCCATTTTGGGGGGTATGAAAATTTATGAAAAGTTCAATTACACCACGATTTCTCTATGTTCCCGAGGGCCTACAGTTACAACTCCGCTACCAGACTGTAGCAATTCAAAAGTTACGTCGAATGGGCCTATCGGCATATTCCTGGCTATTGTAGTTTAGGAGATATTGGCAGATTTAGCCATTTTGGGGGGTATGAAAATTTATGAAAAGTTCAATCACACCACGATTTCTCTATGTTCCCGAGGGCCTACAGTTACAACTCCGCTACCAGACTGTAGCAATTCAAAAGTTACGTCGAATGAGCCTATCGGCATATTCCTGGCTATTGTAGTTTAGGAGATATTGGCAGATTTAGCCATTTTGGGGGGTATGAAAATTTATGAAAAGTTCAATCACACCACGATTTCTCTATGTTCCCGAGGGCCTACAGTTACAACTCCGCTACCAGACTGTAGCAATTCAAAAGTTACGTCGAATGAGCCTATCGGCATATTCCTGGCTATTGTAGTTTAGGAGATATTGGCAGATTTAGCCATTTTGGGGGGTATGAAAATTTATAAAAAGTTCAATTACACCACGATTTCTCTATGTTCCCGAGGGCCTACAGTTACAACTCCGCTACCAGACTGTAGCAATTCAAAAGTTACGTCGAATGAGCCTATCGGCATATTCCTGGCTATTGTAGTTTAGGAGATATTGGCAGATTTAGCCATTTTGGGGGGTATGAAAATTTATGAAAAGTTCAATTACACCACGATTTCTCTATGTTCCCGAGGGCCTACAGTTACAACTCCGCTACCAGACTGTAGCAATTCAAAAGTTACGTCGAATGAGCCTATCGGCATATTCCTGGCTATTGTAGTTTGGGAGATATTGGCAGATTTAGCCATTTTGGGGTGTATGAAAATTTATGAAAAGTTCAATTACACCACGATTTCTCTATGTTCCCGAGGGCCTACAGTTACAACTCCGCTACCAGACTGTAGCAATTCAAAAGTTACGTCGAATGAGCCTATCGGCATATTCCTGGCTATTGTAGTTTAGGAGATATTGGCAGATTTAGCCATTTTGGGGGGTATGAAAATTTATGAAAAGTTCAATTACACCACGATTTCTCTATGTTCCCGAGGGCCTACAGTTACAACTCCGCTACCAGACTGTAGCAATTCAAAAGTTACGTCGAATGAGCCTATCGGCATATTCCTGGCTATTGTAGTTTAGGAGATATTGGCAGATTTAGCCATTTTGGGGGGTATGAAAATTTATGAAAAGTTCAATTACACCACGATTTCTCTATGTTCCCGAGGGCCTACAGTTACAACTCCGCTACCAGATTGTAGCAATTCAAAAGTTACGTCGAATTAGCCTATCGGCATATTCCTGGCTATTGTAGTTTAGGAGATATTGGCAGATTTAGCCATTTTGGGGGGTATGAAAATTTATGAAAAGTTCAATTACACCACGATTTCTCTATGTTCCCGAGGGCCTACAGTTACAACTCCGCTACCAGACTGTAGCAATTCAAAAGTTACGTCGAATGAGCCTATCGGCATATTCCTGGCTATTGTAGTTTAGGAGATATTGGCAGATTTAGCCATTTTGGGGGGTATGAAAATTTATGAAAAGTTCAATTGCACCACGATTTCTCTATGTTCCCGAGGGCCTACAGTTACAACTCCGCTACCAGACTGTAGCAATTCAAAAGTTACGTCGAATGAGCCTATCGGCATATTCCTGGCTATTGTAGTTTAGGAGATATTGGCAGATTTAGCCATTTTGGGGGGTATGAAAATTTATGAAAAGTTCAATTACACCACGATTTCTCTATGTTCCCGAGGGCCTAAAGTTACAACTCCGCTACCAGACTGTAGCAATTCAAAAGTTACGTCGAATGAGCCCATCGGCATATTCCTGGCTATTGTAGTTTAGGAGATATTGGCAGATTTACCCATTTTGGGGGGTATGAAAATTTATGAAAAGTTCAATTACACCACGATTTCTCTATGTTCCCGAGGGCCTACAGTTACAACTCCGCTACCAGACTGTAGCAATTCAAAAGTGACGTCGAATGAGCCTATCGGCATATTCCTGGCTATTGTAGTTTAGGAGATATTGGCAGATTTAGCCATTTTGGGGGGTATGAAAATTTATGAAAAGTTCAATTACACCACGATTTCTCTATGTTCCCGAGGGACTACAGTTACAACTCCGCAACCAGACTGTAGCAATTCAAAAGTTACGTCGAATGAGCCTATCGGCATATTCCTGGCTATTGTAGTTTAGGAGATATTGGCAGATTTAGCCATTTTGGGGGGTATGAAGATTTATGAAAAGTTCAATTACACCACGATTTCTCTATGTTCCCGAGGGCCTACAGTTACAACTCCGCTACCAGACTGTAGCAATTCAAAAGTTACGTCGAATGAGCCTATCGGCATATTCCTGGCTATTGTAGTTTAGGAGATATTGGCAGATTTAGCCATTTTGGGGGGTATGAAAATTTATGAAAAGTTCAATTACACCACGATTTCTCTATGTTCCCGAGGGCCTACAGTTACAACTCCGCTACCAGACTGTAGCAATTCAAAAGTTACGTCGAATGAGCCTATCGGCATATTCCTGGCTATTGTAGTTTAGGAGATATTGGCAGATTTAGCCATTTTGGGGGGGTATGAAAATTTATGAAAAGTTCAATTACACCACGATTTCTCTATGTTCCCGAGGGCCTACAGTTACAACTCCGCTACCAGACTGTAGCAATTCAAAAGTTACGTCGAATGAGCCTATCGGCATATTCCTGGCTATTGTAGTTTAGGAGATATTAGCAGATTTAGCCATTTTGGGGGGTATGAAAATTTATGAAAAGTTCAATTACACCACGATTTCTCTATGTTCCCGAGGGCCTACAGTTACAACTCCGCTACCAGACTGTAGCAATTCAAAAGTTACGTCGAATGAGCCTATCGGCATATTCCTGGCTATTGTAGTTTAGGAGATATTGGCAGATTTAGCCATTTTGGGGGGTATGAAAATTTATGAAAAGTTAAATTACACCACGATTTCTCTATGTTCCCGAGGGCCTACAGTTACAACTCCGCTACCAGACTGTAGCAATTCAAAAGTTACGTCGAATGAGCCTATCGGCATATTCCTGGCTATTGTAGTTTAGGAGATATTGGCAGATTTAGCCATTTTGGGGGGTATGGAAATTTATGAAAAGTTCAATTACACCACGGTTTCTCTATGTTCCCGAGGGCCTACAGTTACAACTCCGCTACCAGACTGTAGCAATTCAAAAGTTACGTCGAATGAGCCTATCGGCATATTCCTGGCTATTGTAGTTTAGGAGATATTGGCAGATTTAGCCATTTTGGGGTGTATGAAAATTTATGAAAAGTTCAATTACACCACGATTTCTCTATGTTCCCGAGGGCCTACAGTTACAACTCCGCTGCCAGACTGTAGCAATTCAAAAGTTACGTCGAATGAGCCTATCGGCATATTCCTGGCTATTGTAGTTTAGGGGATATTGGCAGATTTAGCCATTTTGGGGGGTATGAAAATTTATGAAAAGTTCAATTACACCACGATTTCTCTATGTTCCCGAGGGCCTACAGTTACAACTCCGCTACCAGACTGTAGCAATTCAAAAGTTACGTCGAATGAGCCTATCGGCATATTCCTGACTATTGTAGTTTAGGAGATATTGGCAGATTTAGCCCTTTTGGGGGGTATGAAAATTTATGAAAAGTTCAATTACACCACGATTTCTCTATGTTCCCGAGGGCCTACAGTGACAACTCCGCTACCAGACTGTAGCAATTCAAAAGTTACGTCGAATGAGCCTATCGGCATATTCCTGGCTATTGTAGTTTAGGAGATATTGGCAGATTTAGCCATTTTGGGGGGTATGAAAATTTATGAAAAGTTCAATTACACCACGATTTCTCTATGTTCCCGAGGGCCTACAGTTACAACTCCCCTACCAGACTGTAGCAATTCAAAAGTTACGTCGAATGAGCCTATCGGCATATTCCTGGCTATTGTAGTTTAGGAGATATTGGCAGATTTAGCCATTTTGGGGGATATGAAAATTTATGAAAAGTTCAATTACACCACGATTTCTCTATGTTCCCGAGGGCCTACAGTTACAACTCCGCGACCAGACTGTAGCAATTCAAAAGTTACGTCGAATGAGCCTATCGGCATATTCCTGGCTATTGTAGTTTAGGAGATATTGGCAGATTTAGCCATTTTGGGGGGTATGAAAATTTATGAAAAGTTCAATTGCACCACGATTTCTCTATGTTCCCGAGGGCCTACAGTTACAACTCCGCTACCAGACTGTAGCAATTCAAAAGTTACGTCGAATGAGCCTATCGGCATATTCCTGGCTATTGTAGTTTAGGAGATATTGGCAGATTTAGCCATTTTGGGGGGTATGAAAATTTATGAAAAGTTCAATTACACCACGATTTCTCTATGTTCCCGAGGGCCTACAGTTACAACTCCGCTACCAGACTGTAGCAATTCAAAAGTTACGTCGAATGAGCCTATCGGCATATTCCTGGCTATTGTAGTTTAGGAGATATTGGCAGATTTAGCCATTTTGGGGGGTATGAAAATTTATGAAAAGTTCAATTACACCACGATTTCTCTATGTTACCGAGGGCCTACAGTTACAACTCCGCTACCAGACTGTAGCAATTCAAAAGTTACGTCGAATGAGCCTATCGGCATATTCCTGGCTATTGTAGTTTAGGAGATATTGGCAGATTTAGCCATTTTGGGGGGTATGAAAATTTATGAAAAGTTCAATTGCACCACGATTTCTCTATGTTTCCGAGGGCCTACAGTTACAACTCCGCTACCAGACTGTAGCAATTCAAAAGTTACGTCGAATGAGCCTATCGGCATATTCCTGGCTATTGTAGTTTAGGAGATATTGGCAGATTTAGCCATTTTGGGGGGTATGAAAATTTATGAAAAGTTCAATTACACCACGATTTCTCTATGTTCCCGAGGGCCTACAGTTACAACTCCGCTACCAGACTGTAGCAATTCAAAAGTTACGTCGAATGAGCCTATCGGCATATTCCTGGCTATTGTAGTTTAGGAGATATTGGCATATTTAGCCATTTTGGGGGGTATGAAAATTTATGAAAAGTTCAATTACACCACGATTTCTCTATGTTCCCGAGGGCCTACAGTTACAACTCCGCTACCAGACTGTAGCAATTCAAAAGTTACGTCGAATGAGCCTATCGGCATATTCCTGGCTATTGTAGTTTAGGAGATATTGGCAGATTTAGCCATTTTGGGGGGTATGAAAATTTATGAAAAGTTCAATTACACCACGATTTCTCTATGTTCCCGGGGGCCTGCAGTTACAACTCCGCTACCAGACTGTAGCAATTCAAAAGTTACGTCGAATGAGCCTATCGGCATATTCCTGGCTATTGTAGTTTAGGAGATATTGGCAGATTTAGCCATTTTGGGGGGTATGAAAATTTATGAAAAGTTCAATTACACCACGATTTCTCTATGTTCCCGAGGGCCTACAGTTACAACTCTGCTACCAGACTGTAGCAATTCAAAAGTTACGTCGAATGAGCCTATCGGCATATTCCTGGCTATCGTAGTTTAGGAGATATTGGCAGATTTAGCCATTTTGGGGTGTATGAAAATTTATGAAAAGTTCAATTACACCACGATTTCTCTATGTTCCCGAGGGCCTACAGTTACAACTCCGATACCAGACTGTAGCAATTCAAAAGTTACTTCGAATGAGCCTATCGGCATATTCCTGGCTATTGTAGTTTAGGAGATATTGGCAGATTTAGCCATTTTGGGGGGTATGAAAATTTATGAAAAGTTCAATTACACCACGATTTCTTTATGTTCCCGAGGGCCTACAGTTACAACTCCGCTACCAGACTGTAGCAATTCAAAAGTTACGTCGAATGAGCCTATCGGCACATTCCTGGCTATTGTAGTTTAGGAGATATTGGCAGATTTAGCCATTTTGGGGGGTATGAAAATTTATGAAAAGTTCAATTACACCACGATTTCTCTATGTTCCCGAGGGCCTACACTTACAACTCCGCTACCAGACTGTAGCAATTCAAAAGTTACGTCGAATGAGCCTATCGGCATATTCCTGGTTATTGTAGTTTAGGAGATATTGGCAGATTTAGCCATTTTGGGGGGTATGAAAATTTATGAAAAGTTCAATTACACCACGGTTTCTCTATGTTCCCGAAGGCCTACAGTTACAACTCCGCTACCAGACTGTAGCAATTTAAAAGTTACGTCGAAAGAGCCTATCGGCATATTCCTGGCTATTGTAGTTTAGGAGATATTGGCAGATTTAGCCATTTTGGGGTGTATGAAAATTTATGAAAAGTTCAATTACACCACGATTTGTCTATGTTCCCGAGGGCCTACAGTTACAACTCCGCTGCCAGACTGTAGCAATTCAAAAGTTACGTCGAATGAGCCTATCGGCATATTCCTGGCTATTGTAGTTTAGGAGATATTGGCAGATTTAGCCATTTTGGGGGGTATGAAAATTTATGAAAAGTTCAATTACACCACGATTTCTCTATGTTCCCGAGGGCCTACAGTTACAACTCCGCTGCCAGACTGTAGCAATTCAAAAGTTACGTCGAATGAGCCTATCGGCATATTCCTGACTATTGTAGTTTAGGAGATATTGGCAGATTTAGCCCTTTTGGGGGGTATGAAAATTTATGAAAAGTTCAATTACACCACGATTTCTCTATGTTCCCGAGGGCCTACAGTTACAACTCCGCTACCAGACTGTAGCAATTCAAAAGTTACGTCGAATGAGCCTATCGGCATATTCCTGGCTATTGTAGTTTAGGAGATATTGGCAGATTTAGCCATTTTGGGGGGTATGAAAATTTATGAAAAGTTTAATTACACCACAATTTCTCTATGTTCCCGAGGGCCTACAGTTACAACTCCCCTACCAGACTGTAGCAATTCAAAAGTTACGTCGAATGAGCCTATCGGCATATTCCTGGCTATTGTAGTTTAGGAGATATTGGCAGATTTAGCCATTTTGGGGGGTATGAAAATTTATGAAAAGTTCAATTACACCACGATTTCTCTATGTTCCCGAGGGCCTACAGTTACAACTCCGCTACCAGACTGTAGCAATTCAAAAGTTACGTCGAATGAGTCTATCGGCATATTCCTGGCTATTGTAGTTTAGGAGATATTGGCAGATTTAGCCATTTTGGGGGGTATGAAAATTTATGAAAAGTTCAATTACACCACGATTTCTTTATGTTCCCGAGGGCCTACAGTTACAACTCCGCTACCAGACTGTAGCAATTCAAAAGTTACGTCGAATGAGCCTATCGGCATATTCCGGGCTATTGTAGTTTAGGAGATATTGGCAGATTTAGCCATTTTGGGGGGTATGAAAATTTATGAAAAGTTCAATTACACCACGATTTCTCTATGTTCCCGAGGGCCTACAGTTACAACTCCGCTACCAGACTGTAGCAATTCAAAAGTTACGTCGAATGAGCCTATCGGCATATTCCTGGCTATTGTAGTTTAGGAGATATTGGCAGATTTAGCCATTTTGGGGGGTATGAAAATTTATGAAAAGTTCAATTACACCACGATTTCTCTATGTTCCCGAGGGCCTACAGTTACAACTCCGCTACCAGACTGTAGCAATTCAAAAGTTACGTCGAATGAGCCTATCGGCATATTCCTGGCTATTGTAGTTTAGGAGATATTGGCAGATTTAGCCATTTTGGGGGGTATGAAAATTTATGAAAAGTTCAATTACACCACGATTTCTCTATGTTCCCGAGGGCCTACAGTTACAACTCCGCCACCAGACTGTAGCAATTCAAAAGTTACGTCGAATGAGCCTATCGGCATATTCCTGGTTATTGTAGTTTAGGAGATATTGGCAGATTTAGCCATTTTGGGGGGTATGAAAATTTATGAAAAGTTCAATTACACCACGATTTCTCTATGTTCCCGAGGGCCTACAGTTACAACTCCGCTACCAGACTGTAGCAATTCAAAAGTTACGTCGAATGAGCCTATCGGCATATTCCTGGCTATTGTAGTTTAGGAGATATTGGCAGATTTAGCCATTTTGGGGGGTATGAAAATTTATGAAAAGTTCAATTGCAACACGATTTCTCTATGTTCCCGAGGGCCTACAGTTACAACTCCGCTACCAGACTGTAGCAATTCAAAAGTTACGTCGAATGAGCCTATCGGCATATTCCTGGCTATTGTAGTTTAGGAGATATTGGCAGATTTAGCCATTTTGGGGGGTATGAAAATTTATGAAAAGTTCAATTGCAACACGATTTCTCTATGTTCCCGAGGGCCTACAGTTACTACTCCGCTACCAGACTGTAGCAATTCAAAAGTTACGTTGAATGAGCCTATCGGCATATTCCTGGCTATTGTAGTTTAGGAGATATTGGCAGATTTAGCCATTTTGGGGGGTATGAAAATTTATGAAAAGTTCAATTACACCACGATTTCTCTATGTTCCCGAGGGCCTACAGTTACAACTCCGCTACCAGACTGTAGCAATTCAAAAGTTACGTCGAATGAGCCTATCGGCATATTCCTGGCTATTGTAGTTTAGGAGATATTGGCAGATTTAGCCATTTTGGGGGGTATGAAAATTTATGAAAAGTTCAATTGCACCACGATTTCTCTATGTTCCCGAGGGCCTACAGTTACAACTCCGCTACCAGACTGTGGCAATTCAAAAGTTACGTCGAATGAGCCTATCGGCATATTCCTGGCTATTGTAGTTTAGGAGATATTGGCAGATTTAGCCATTTTGGGGGGTATGAAAATTTATGAAAAGTTCAATTACACCACGATTTCTCTATGTTCCCGAGGGCCTACAGTTACAACTCCGCTATCAGACTGTAGCAATTCAAAAGTTACGTCGAATGAGCCTATCGGCATATTCCTGGCTATTGTAGTTTAGGAGATATTGGCAGATTTAGCCATTTTGGGGGGTATGAAAATTTATGAAAAGTTCAATTACACCACGATTTCTCTATGTTCCCGAGGGCTTACAGTTACAACTATGCTACCAGACAGTAGCAATTCAAAAGTTACGTAGAATGAGCCTATCGGCATATTCCTGGCTATTGTAGTTTAGGAGATATTGGCAGATTTAGCCATTTTGGGGGGTATGAAAATTTATGAAAAGTTCTATTACACCACGATTTCTCTATGTTCCCGAGGGCCTACAGTTACAACTCCGCTACCAGACTGTAGCAATTCAAAAGTTACGTCGAATGAGCCTATCGGCATATTCCTGGCTATTGTAGTTTAGGAGATATTGGCAGATTTAGCCATTTTGGGGGGTATGAAAATTTATGAAAAGTTCAATTACACCACGATTTCTCTATGTTCCCGAGGGCCTATAGTTACAACTCCGCTACCAGACTGTAGCAATTCAAAAGTTACGTCGAATGAGCCTATCGGCATATTCCTGGCTATTGTAGTTTAGGAGATATTGGCAGATTTAGCCATTTTGGGGGGTATGAAAATTTATGAAAAGTTCAATTACACCACGATTTCTCTATGTTCCCGAGGGCCTACAGTTACAACTCCGCTACCAGACTGTAGCAATTCAAAAGTTACGTCGAATGAGCCTATCGGCATATTCCTGGCTATTGTAGTTTAGGAGATATTGGCAGATTTAGCCATTTTGGGGGGTATGAAAATTTATGAAAAGTTCAATTACACCACGATTTCTCTATGTTCCCGAGGGCCTACAGTTACAACTCCGCTACCAGACTGCAGCAATTCAAAAGTTACGTCGAATGAGCCTATCGGCATATTCCTGGCTATTGTAGTTTAGGAGATATTGGCAGATTTAGCCATTTTGGGGGGTATGAAAATTTATGAAAAGTTCAATTACACCACGATTTCTCTATGTTCCCGAGGGCCTACAGTTACAACTCCGCTACCAGACTGTAGCAATTCAAAAGTTACGTCGAATGAGCCTATCGGCATATTCCTGGCTATTGTAGTTTAGGAGATATTGGCAGATTTAGCCATTTTGGGGGTATGAAAATTTATGAAAAGTTCAATTGCACCACGATTTCTCTATGTTTCCGAGGGCCTACAGTTACAACTCCGCTACCAGACTGTAGCAATTCAAAAGTTACGTCGAATGAGCCTATCGGCATATTCCTGGCTATTGTAGTTTAGGAGATATTGGCAGATTTAGCCATTTTGGGGGGTATGAAAATTTATGAAAAGTTCAATTACACCACGATTTCTCTATGTTCCCGAGGGCCTACAGTTACAACTCCGCTACCAGACTGTAGCAATTCAAAAGTTACGTCGAATGAGCCTATCGGCATATTCCTGGCTATTGTAGTTTAGGAGATATTGGCAGATTTAGCCATTTTGGGGGGTATGAAAATTTATGAAAAGTTCAATTACACCACGATTTCTCTATGTTCCCGAGGGCCTACAGTTACAACTCCGCTACCAGACTGTAGCAATTCAAAAGTTACGTCGAATGAGCCTATCGGCATATTCCTGGCTATTGTAGTTTAGGAGATATTGGCAGATTTAGCCATTTTGGGGGGTATGAAAATTTATGAAAAGTTCAATTACATCACGATTTCTCTATGTTCCCGAGGGCCTACAGTTACAACTCCGCTACCAGACTGTAGCAATTCAAAAGTTACGTCGAATGAGCCTATCGGCATATTCCTGGCTATTGTAGTTTTGGAGATATTGGCAGATTTAGCCATTTTGAGGGGTATGAAAATTTATGAAAAGTTCAATTACACCACGATTTCTCTATGTTCCCGACGGCCTACAGTTACAACTCCATTACCAGACTGTAGCAATTCAAAAGTTACGTAGAATGAGCCTATCGGCATATTCCTGGCTATTGTAGTTTAGGAGATATTGGCAGATTTAGCCATTTTGGGGGGTATGAAAATTTATGAAAAGTTCTATTACACCACGATTTCTCTATGTTCCCGAGGGCCTACAGTTACAACTCCGCTACCAGACTGTAGCAATTCAAAAGTTACGTCGAATGAGCCTATCGGCATATTCCTGGCTATTGTAGTTTGGGAGATATTGGCAGATTTAGCCATTTTGGGGGGTATGAAAATTTATGAAAAGTTCAATTACACCACGATTTCTCTATGTTCCCGAGGGCCTACAGTTACAACTCCGCTACCAGACTGTAGCAATTCAAAAGTTACGTCGAATGAGCCTATCGGCATATTCCTGGCTATTGTAGTTTAGGAGATATTGGCAGATTTAGCCATTTTGGGGGGTATGAAAATTTATGAAAAGTTCAATTACACCACGATTTCTCTATGTTCCCGAGGGCCTACAGTTACAACTCCGCTACCAGACTGTAGCAATTCAAAAGTTACGTCGAATGAGCCTATCGGCATATTCCTGGCTATTGTAGTTTAGGAGATATTGGCAGATTTAGCCATTTTGGGGGGTATGAAAATTTATGAAAAGTTCAATTACACCACGATTTCTCTATGTTCCCGAGGGCCTACAGTTACAACTCCGCTACCAGACTGCAGCAATTCAAAAGTTACGTCGAATGAGCCTATCGGCATATTCCTGGCTATTGTAGTTTAGGAAATATTGGCAGATTTAGCCATTTTGGGGGGTATGAAAATTTATGAAAAGTTCAATTACACCACGATTTCTCTATGTTCCCGAGGGCCTACAGTTACAACTCCGCTACCAGACTGTAGCAATTCAAAAGTTACGTCGAATGAGCCTATCGGCATATTCCTGGCTATTGTAGTTTAGGAGATATTGGCAGATTTAGCCATTTTGGGGGTATGAAAATTTATGAAAAGTTCAATTGCACCACGATTTCTCTATGTTTCCGAGGGCCTACAGTTACAACTCCGCTACCAGACTGTAGCAATTCAAAAGTTACGTCGAATGAGCCTATCGGCATATTCCTGGCTATTGTAGTTTAGGAGATATTGGCAGATTTAGCCATTTTGGGGGGTATGAAAATTTATGAAAAGTTCAATTACACCACGATTTCTCTATGTTCCCGAGGGCCTACAGTTACAACTCCACTACCAGACTGTAGCAATTCAAAAGTTACGTCGAATGAGCTTATCGGCATATTCCTGGCTATTGTAGTTTAGGAGATATTGGCAGATTTAGCCATTTTGGGGGGTATGAAAATTTATGAAAAGTTCAATTACACCACGATTTCTCTATGTTCCCGAGGGCCTACAGTTACAACTCCGCTACCAGACTGTAGCAATTCAAAAGTTACGTCGAATGAGCCTATCGGCATATTCCTGGCTATTGTAGTTTAGGAGATATTGGCAGATTTAGCCATTTTGGGGGGTATGAAAATTTATGAAAAGTTCAATTACACCACGATTTCTCTATGTTTCCGAGGGCCTACAGTTACAACTCCGCTACCAGACTGTAGCAATTCAAAAGTTACGTCGAATGAGCCTATCGGCATATTTCTGGCTATAGTAGTTTAGGAGATATTGGCAGATTTAGCCATTTTGGGGGGTATGAAAATTTATGAAAAGTTCAATTACACCACGATTTCTCTATGTTCCCGAGGGCCTACAGTTACAACTCCGCTACCAGACTGCAGCAATTCAAAAGTTACGTCGAATGAGCCTATCGGCATATTCCTGGCTATTGTAGTTTAGGAGATATTGGCAGATTTAGCCATTTTGGGGGGTATGAAAATTTATGAAAAGTTCAATTACACCACGATTTCTCTATGTTCCCGAGGGCCTACAGTTACAACTCCGCTACCAGACTGTAGCAATTCAAAAGTTACGTCGAATGAGCCTATCGGCATATTCCTGGCTATTGTAGTTTAGGAGATATTGGCAGATTTAGCCATTTTGGGGGGTATGAAAATTTATGAAAAGTTCAATTACACCACGATTTCTCTATGTTCCCGAGGGCCTACAGTTACAACTCCGCTACCAGACTGTAGCAATTCAAATGTTACGTCGAATGAGCCTATCGGCATATTCCTGGCTATTGTAGTTTAGGAGATATTGGCAGATTTAGCCATTTTGGGGGGGTATGAAAATTTATGAAAAGTTCAATTACACCACGATTTCTCTATGTTCCCGAGGGCCTACAGTTACAACTCCGCTACCAGACTGTAGCAATTCAAAAGTTACGTCGAATGAGCCTATCGGCATATTTCTGGCTATTGTAGTTTAGGAGATATTGGCAGATTTAGCCATTTTGGGGGGTATGAAAATTTATGAAAAGTTCAATTACACCACGATTTCTCTATGTTCCCGAGGGCCTACAGTTACAACTCCGCTACCAGACTGCAGCAATTCAAAAGTTACGTCGAATGAGCCTATCGGCATATTCCTGGCTATTGTAGTTTAGGAGATATTGGCAGATTTAGCCATTTTGGGGGGTATGAAAATTTATGAAAAGTTCAATTACACCAAGATTTCTCTATGTTCCCGAGGGCCTACAGTTACAACTCCGCTACCAGACTGTAGCAATTCAAAAGTTACGTCGAATGAGCCTATCGGCATATTCCTGGCTATTGTAGTTTAGGAGATATTGGCAGATTTAGCCATTTTGGGGGGTATGAAAATTTATGAAAAGTTCAATTGCACCACGATTTCTCTATGTTTCCGAGGGCCTACAGTTACAACTCCGCTACCAGACTGTAGCAATTCAAAAGTTACGTCGAATGAGCCTATCGGCATATTCCTGGCTATTGTAGTTTAGGAGATATTGGCAGATTTAGCCATTTTGGGGGGTATGAAAATTTATGAAAAGTTCAATTACACCACGATTTCTCTATGTTCCCGAGGGCCTACAGTTACAACTCCGCTACCAGACTGTAGCAATTCAAAAGTTACGTCGAATGAGCCTATCGGCATATTCCTGGCTATTGTAGTTTAGGAGATATTGGCAGATTTAGCCATTTTGGGGGGTATGAAAATTTATGAAAAGTTCAATTACACCACGATTTCTCTATGTTCCCGAGGGCCTACAGTTACAACTCCGCTACCAGACTGTAGCAATTCAAAAGTTACGTCGAATGAGCCTATCGGCATATTCCTGGCTATTGTAGTTTAGGAGATATTGGCAGATTTAGCCATTTTGGGGGTTATGAAAATTTATGAAAAGTTCAATTACACCACGATTTCTCTATGTTCCCGAGGGCCTACAGTTACAACTCCGCTACCAGACTGTAGCAATTCAATAGTTACGTCGAATGAGCCTATCGGCATATTCCTGGCTATTGTAGTTTAGGAGATATTGGCAGATTTAGCCATTTTGGGGGGTATGAAAATTTATGAAAAGTTCAATTACACCACGATTTCTCTATGTTCCCGAGGGCCTACAGTTACAACTCCGCTACCAGACTGTAGCAATTCAAAAGTTACGTCGAATGAGCCTATCGGCATATTCCTGGCTATTGTAGTTTAGGAGATATTGGCAGATTTAGCCATTTTGGGGTGTATGAAAATTTATGAAAAGTTCAATTACACCACGATTTCTCTATGTTCCCGAGGGCCTACAGTTACAACTCCGCTACCAGACTGTAGCAATTCAAAAGTTACGTCGAATGAGCTTATCGGCATATTCCTGGCTATTGTAGTTTAGGAGATATTGGCAGATTTAGCCATTTTGGGGGGTATGAAAATTTATGAAAAGTTCAATTACACCACGATTTCTCTATGTTTCCGAGGGCCTACAGTTACAACTCCGCTACCAGACTGTAGCAATTCAAAAGTTACGTCGAATGAGCCTATCGGCATATTCCTGGCTATTGTAGTTTAGGAGATATTGGCAGATTTAGCCATTTTGGGGGGTATGAAAATTTATGAAAAGTTCAATTACACCACGATTTCTCTATGTTCCCGAGGGCCTACAGTTACAACTCCGCTACCAGACTGTAGCAATTCAAAAGTTACGTCGAATGAGCCTATCGGCATATTCCTGGCTATTGTAGTTTAGGAGATATTGGCAGATTTAGCCATTTTGGGTGGTATGAAAATTTATGAAAAGTTCAATTACACCACGATTTCTCTATGTTCCCGAGGGCCTACAGTTAAAACTCCGCTACCAGACTGTAGCAATTCAAAAGTTACGTCGAATGAGCCTATCGGCATATTCCTGGCTATTGTAGTTTAGGAGATATTGGCAGATTTAGCCATTTTGGGGGGGTATGAAAATTTATGAAAAGTTCAATTACACCACGATTTCTCTATGTTCCCGAGGGCCTACAGTTACAACTCCACTACCAGACTGTAGCAATTCAAAAGTTACGTCGAATGACCCTATCGGCACATTTCTGGCTATTGTAGTTTAGGAGATATTGGCAGATTTAGCCATTTTGGGGGGTATGGAAATTTATGAAAAGCTCAATTACACCACGATTTCTCTATGTTCCCGAGGGCCTACAGTTACAACTCCGCTACCAGACTGTAGCAATTCAAAAGTTACGTCGAATGAGCCTATCGGCATATTCCTGGCTATTGTAGTTTAGGAGATATTGGCAGATTTAGCCATTTTGGGGGGTATGAAAATTTATGAAAAGTTCAATTACACCACGATTTCTCTATGTTCCCGAGGGCCTA
Source organism: Botryllus schlosseri (assembly GCF_051294905.1). Taxonomy (NCBI): domain Eukaryota; kingdom Metazoa; phylum Chordata; class Ascidiacea; order Stolidobranchia; family Styelidae; genus Botryllus; species Botryllus schlosseri. The sequence goes on from NW_027648653.1 coordinate 75,797, forward strand.
CAGTTACAACTCCGCTACCAGACTGTAGCAATTCAAAAGTTACGTCGAATGAGCCTATCGGCATATTCCTGGCTATTGTAGTTTAGGAGATATTGGCAGATTTAGCCATTTTGGGGGGTATGAAAATTTATGAAAAGTTCAATCACACCACGATTTCTCTATGTTCCCGAGGGCCTACAGTTACAACTCCGCTACCAGACTGTAGCAATTCAAAAGTTACGTCGAATGAGCCTATCGGCATATTCCTGGCTATTGTAGTTTAGGAGATATTGGCAGATTTAGCCATTTTGGGGGGTATGAAAATTTATGAAAAGTTCAATCACACCACGATTTCTCTATGTTCCCGAGGGCCTACAGTTACAACTCCGCTACCAGACTGTAGCAATTCAAAAGTTACGTCGAATGAGCCTATCGGCATATTCCTGGCTATTGTAGTTTAGGAGATATTGGCAGATTTAGCCATTTTGGGGGGTATGAAAATTTATAAAAAGTTCAATTACACCACGATTTCTCTATGTTCCCGAGGGTCTACAGTTACAACTCCGCTACCAGACTGTAGCAATTCAAAAGTTACGTCGAATGAGCCTATCGGCATATTCATGGCTATTGTAGTTTAGGAGATATTGGCAGATTTAGCCATTTTGGGGGGTATGAAAATTTATGAAAAGTTCAATTACACCACGATTTCTCTATGTTCCCGAGGGCCTACAGTTACAACTCCGCTACCAGACTGTAGCAATTCAAAAGTTACGTCGAATGAGCCTATCGGCATATTCCTGGCTATTGTAGTTTAGGAGATATTGGCAGATTTAGCCATTTTGGGGGGTATGAAAATTTATGAAAAGTTCAATTACACCACGATTTCTCTATGTTCCCGAGGGCCTACAGTTACAACTCCGCTACCAGACGGTAGCAATTAAAAAGTTACGTCGAATGAGCCTATCGGCATATTCCTGGCTATTGTAGTTTAGGAGATATTGGCAGATTTAGCCATTTTGGGGTGTATGAAAATTTATGAAAAGTTCAATTACACCACGATTTCTCTATGTTCCCGAGGGCCTACAGTTACAACTCCGCTACCAGACTGTAGCAATTTAAAAGTTACGTCGAATGAGCCTATCGGCATATTCCTGGCTATTGTAGTTTAGGAGATATTGGCAGATTTAGCCATTTTGGGGGGTATGAAAATTTATGAAAAGTTCAATTACACCACGATTTCTCTATGTTCCCGAGGGCCTACAGTTACAACTCCGCTACCAGACTGTAGCAATTCAAAAGTTACGTCGAATGAGCCTATCGGCATATTCCTGGCTATTGTAGTTTAGGAGATATTGGCAGATTTAGCCATTTTGGGGGGTATGAAAATTTATGAAAAGTTCAATTGCACCACGATTTCTCTATGTTCCCGAGGGCCTACAGTTACAACTCCGCTACCAAACTGTAGCAATTCAAAAGTTACGTCGAATGAGCCTATCGGCATATTCCTGGCTATTGTAGTTTAGGAGATATTGGCAGATTTAGCCATTTTGGGGGGTATGAAAATTAATGAAAAGTTCAATTACACCACGATTTCTCTATGTTCCCGAGGGCCTACAGTTACAACTCCGCTACCAGACTGTAGCAATTCAAAAGTTACGTCGAATGAGCCTATCGGTATATTCCTGGCTATTGTAGTTTAGGAGATATTGGCAGATTTAGCCATTTTGGGGGGTATGAAAATTTATGAAAAGTTCAATCACACCACGATTTCTCTATGTTCCCGAGGGCCTACAGTTATAACTCCGCTACCAGACTGTAGCAATTCAAAAGTTACGTCGAATGAGCCTATCGGCATATTCCTGGCTATTGTAGTTTAGGAGATATTGGCAGATTTAGCCATTTTGGGGGGTATGAAAATTTATGAAAAGTTCAATCACACCACGATTTCTCTATGTTCCCGAGGGCCTACAGTTACAACTCCGCTACCAGACTGTAGCAATTCAAAAGTTACGTCGAATGAGCCTATCGGCATATTCCTGGCTATTGTAGTTTAGGAGATATTGGCAGATTTAGCCATTTTGGGGGGTATGAAAATTTATGAAAAGTTCAATTACACCACGATTTCTCTATGTTCCCGAGGGCCTACAGTTACAACTCCGCTACCAGACTGTAGCAATTCAAAAGTTACGTCGAATGAGCCTATCGGCATATTCCTGGCTATTGTAGTTTAGGAGATATTGGCAGATTTAGCCATTTTGGGGGGTATGAAAATTTATGAAAAGTTCAATTACACCACGATTTCTCTATGTTCCCGACGGCCTACAGTTACAACTCCGCTACCAGACTGTAGCAATTCAAAAGTTACGTCGAATGAGCCTATCGCCATATTCCTGGCTATTGTAGTTTAGGAGATATTGGCAGATTTAGCCATTTTGGGGGGTATGAAAATTTATGAAAAGTTCAATTACACCACGATTTCTCTATGTTCCCGAGGGCCTACAGTTACAACTCCGCTACCAGACTGTAGCAATTCAAAAGTTACGTCGAATGAGCCTATCGGCATATTCCTGGCTATTGTAGTTTAGGAGATATTGGCAGATTTAGCCATTTTGGGGGGTATGAAAATTTATAAAAAGTTCAATTACACCACGATTTCTCTATGTTCCCGAGGGCCTACAGTTACAACTCCGCTACCAGACTGTAGCAATTCAAAAGTTACGTCGAATGAGCCTATCGGCATATTCCTGGCTATTGTAGTTTAGGAGATATTGGCAGATTTAGCCATTTTGGGGGGTATGAAAATTTATGAAAAGTTCAATTACACCACGATTTCTCTATGTTCCCGAGGGCCTACAGTTACAACTCCGCTACCAGACTGTAGCAATTCAAAAGTTACGTCGAATGAGCCTATCGGCATATTCCTGGCTATTGTAGTTTAGGAGATATTTGCAGATTTAGCCATTTTGGGGGGTATGAAAATTTATGAAAAGTTCAATTACATCACGATTTCTCTATGTTCCCGAGGGCCTACAGTTACAACTCCGCTACCAGACTGTAGCAATTCAAAAGTGACGTCGAATGAGCCTATCGGCATATTCCTGGCTATTGTAGTTTAGGAGATATTGGCAGATTTAGCCATTTTGGGGGGTATGAAAATTTATGAAAAGTTCAATTACACCACGATTTCTCTATGTTCCCGAGGGCCTACAGTTACAACTCTGCTACCAGACTGTAGCAATTCAAAAGTTACGTCGAATGAGCCTATCGGCATATTCCTGGCTATTGTAGTTTAGGAGATATTGGCAGATTTAGCCATTTTGGGGGGTATGAAAATTTATGAAAAGTTCAATTACACCACGATTTCTCTATGTTCCCGAGGGCCTACAGTTACAACTCCGCTACCAGACTGTAGCAATTCAAAAGTTACGTCGAATGAGCCTATCGGCATATTCCTGGCTATTGTAGTTTAGGAGATATTGGCAGATTTAGCCATTTTGGGGGGTATGAAAATTTATGAAAAGTTCAATTACACCACGATTTCTCTATGTTCCCGACGGCCTACAGTTACAACTCCGCTACCAGACTGTAGCAATTCAAAAGTTACGTCGAATGAGCCTATCGCCATATTCCTGGCTATTGTAGTTTAGGAGATATTGGCAGATTTAGCCATTTAGGGGGGTATGAAAATTTATGAAAAGTTCAATTACACCACGATTTCTCTATGTTCCCGAGGGCCTACAGTTACAACTCCGCTACCAGACTGTAGCAATTCAAAAGTTACGTCGAATGAGCCTATCGGCATATTCCTGGCTATTGTAGTTTAGGAGATATTGGCAGATTTAGCCATTTTGGGGGGTATGAAAATTTATAAAAAGTTCAATTACACCACGATTTCTCTATGTTCCCGAGGGCCTACAGTTACAACTCCGCTACCAGACTGTAGCAATTCAAAAGTTACGTCGAATGAGCCTATCGGCATATTCCTGGCTATTGTAGTTTAGGAGATATTGGCAGATTTAGCCATTTTGGGGGGGTATGAAAATTCATGAAAAGTTCAATTACACCACGATTTCTCTATGTTCCCGAGGGCCTACAGTTACAACTCCGCTACCAGACTGTAGCAATTCAAAAGTTACGTCGAATGAGCCTATCGGCATATTTCTGGCTATTGTAGTTTAGGAGATATTGGCAGATTTAGCCATTTTTGGGGGTATGAAAATTTATGAAAAGTTCAATTACACCACGATTTCTCTATGTTCCCGAGGGCCTACAGTTACAACTCCGCTACCAGACTGTAGCAATTCAAAAGTTACGTCGAATGAGCCTATCGGCATATTCCTGGCTATTGTAGTTTAGGAGATATTGGCAGATTTAGCCATTTTGGGGGGTATGAAAATTTATGAAAAGTTCAATTACACCACGATTTCTCTATGTTCCCGAGGACCTACAGTTACAACTCCGCTACCAGACTGTAGCAATTCAAAAGTTACGTCGAATGAGCCTATCGGCATATTCCTGGCTATTGTAGTTTAGGAGATATTGGCAGATTTAGCCATTTTGGGGGGTATGAAAATTTATGAAAAGTTCAATTACACCACGATTTCTCTATGTTCCCGAGGGCCTACAGTTACAACTCCGCTACCAGACTGTAGCAATTCAAAAGTTACGTCGAATGAGCCTATCGGCATATTCCTGGCTATTGTAGTTTAGGAGATATTGGCAGATTTAGCCATTTTGGGGGGTATGAAAATTTATAAAAAGTTCAATTACACCACGATTTCTCTATGTTCCCGAGGGCCTACAGTTACAACTCCGCTACCAGACTGTAGCAATTCAAAAGTTACGTCGAATGAGCCTATCGGCATATTCCTGGCTATTGTAGTTTAGGAGATATTGGCAGATTTAGCCATTTTGGGGGGTATGAAAATTTATGAAAAGTTCAATTACACCACGATTTCTCTATGTTCCCGAGGGCCTACAGTTACAACTCCGCTACCAGACTGTAGCAATTCAAAAGTTACGTCGAATGAGCCTATCGGCATATTCCTGGCTATTGTAGTTTATGAGATATTTGCAGATTTAGCCATTTTGGGGGGTATGAAAATTTATGAAAAGTTCAATTACATCACGATTTCTCTATGTTCCCGAGGGCCTACAGTTACAACTCCGCTACCAGACTGTAGCAATTCAAAAGTGACGTCGAATGAGCCTATCGGCATATTCCTGGCTATTGTAGTTTAGGAGATATTGGCAGATTTAGCCATTTTGGGGGGTATGAAAATTTATGAAAAGTTCAATTACACCACGATTTCTCTATGTTCCCGAGGGCCTACAGTTACAACTCCGCTACCAGACTGTAGCAATTCAAAAGTTACGTCGAATGAGCCTATCGGCATATTCCTGGCTATTGTAGTTTAGGAGATATTGGCAGATTTAGCCATTTTGGGGGGTATGAAAATTTATGAAAAGTTCAATTACACCACGATTTCTCTATGTTCCCGACGGCCTACAGTTACAACTCCGCTACCAGACTGTAGCAATTCAAAAGTTACGTCGAATGAGCCTATCGCCATATTCCTGGCTATTGTAGTTTAGGAGATATTGGCAGATTTAGCCATTTTGGGGGGTATGAAAATTTATGAAAAGTTCAATTACACCACGATTTCTCTATGTTCCCGAGGGCCTACAGTTACAACTCCGCTACCAGACTGTAGCAATTCAAAAGTTACGTCGAATGAGCCTATCGGCATATTCCTGGCTATTGTAGTTTAGGAGATATTGGCAGATTTAGCCATTTTGGGGGGTATGAAAATTTATAAAAAGTTCAATTACACCACGATTTCTCTATGTTCCCGAGGGCCTACAGTTACAACTCCGCTACCAGACTGTAGCAATTCAAAAGTTACGTCGAATGAGCCTATCGGCATATTCCTGGCTATTGTAGTTTAGGAGATATTGGCAGATTTAGCCATTTTGGGGGGGTATGAAAATTCATGAAAAGTTCAATTACACCACGATTTCTCTATGTTCCCGAGGGCCTACAGTTACAACTCCGCTACCAGACTGTAGCAATTCAAAAGTTACGTCGAATGAGCCTTTCGGCATATTTCTGGCTATTGTAGTTTAGGAGATATTGGCAGATTTAGCCATTTTGGGGGGTATGAAAATTTATGAAAAGTTCAATTACACCACGATTTCTCTATGTTCCCGAGGGCCTACAGTTACAACTCCGCTACCAGACTGTAGCAATTCAAAAGTTACGTCGAATGAGCCTATCGGCATATTCCTGGCTATTGTAGTTTAGGAGATATTGGCAGATTTAGCCATTTTGGGGGGTATGAAAATTTATGAAAAGTTCAATTACACCACGATTTCTCTATGTTCCCGAGGGCCTACAGTTACAACTCCGCTACCAGACTGTAGCAATTCAAAAGTTACGTCGAATGAGCCTATCGGCATATTCCTGGCTATTGTAGTTTAGGAGATATTGGCAGATTTAGCCATTTTGGGGGGTATGAAAATTTATGAAAAGTTCAATTACACCACGATTTCTCTATGTTCCCGAGGGCCTACAGTTACAACTCCGCTACCAGACTGTAGCAATTCAAAAGTTACGTCGAATGAGCCTATCGGCATATTCCTGGCTATTGTAGTTTAGGAGATATTGGCAGATTTAGCCATTTTGGGGGGTATGAAAATTTATGAAAAGTTCAATTACACCACGATTTCTCTATGTTCCCGAGGGCCTACAGTTACAACTCCGCTACCAGACTGTAGCAATTCAAAAGTGACGTCGAATGAGCCTATCGGCATATTCCTGGCTATTGTAGTTTAGGAGATATTGGCAGATTTAGCCATTTTGGGGGGTATGAAAATTTATGAAAAGTTCAATTACACCACGATTTCTCTATGTTCCCGAGGGCCTACAGTTACAACTCCGCTACCAGACTGTAGCAATTCAAAAGTTACGTCGAATGAGCCTATCGGCATATTCCTGGCTATTGTAGTTTAGGAGATATTGGCAGATTTAGCCATTTTGGGGGGTATGAAAATTTATGAAAAGTTCAATTACACCACGATTTCTCTATGTTCCCGAGGGCCTACAGTTACAACTCCGCTACCAGACTGAAGCAATTCAGAAGTTACGTCGAATGAGCCTATCGGCATATTCCTGGCTATTGTAGTTTAGGAGATATTGGCAGATTTAGCCATTTTGGGGGGTATGAAAATTTATAAAAAGTTCAATTACACCACGATTTCTCTATGTTCCCGAGGGCCTACAGTTACAACTCCGCTACCAGACTGTAGCAATTCAAAAGTTACGTCGAATGAGCCTATCGGCATATTCCTGGCTATTGTAGTTTAGGAGATATTGGCAGATTTAGCCATTTTGGGGGGTATGAAAATTTATGAAAAGTTCAATTACACCACGATTTCTCTATGTTCCCGAGGGCCTACAGTTACAACTCCGCTACCAGACTGAAGCAATTCAAAAGTTACGTCGAATGAGCCTATCGGCATATTCCTGGCTATCGTAGTTTAGGAGATATTGGCAGATTTAGCCATTTTGGGTGGTATGAAAATTTATGAAAAGTTCAATTACACCACGATTTCTCTATGTTTTCGAGGGCCTACAGTTACAACTCCGCTACCAGACTGTAGTAATTCAAAAGTTTCGTCGAATGAGCCTATCGGCATATTCCTGGCTATTGTAGTTTAGGAGATATTGGCAGATTTAGCCATTTTGTGGGGTATGAAAATTTATGAAAAGTTCAATTACACCACGATTTCTCTATGTTCCCGAGGGCCTACAGTTACAACTCCGCTACCAGACTGTAGCAATTCAAAAGTTACGTCGAATGAGCCTATCGGCATATTCCTGGCTATTGTAGTTTAGGAGATATTGGCAGATTTAGCCATTTTGGGGGGGTATGAAAATTTATGAAAAGTTTAATTACACCACGATTTCTCTATGTTCCCGAGGGCCTACAGTTACAACTCCGCTACCAGACTGTAGCAATTCAAAAGTTACGTCGAATGAGCCAATCGGCATATTTCTGGCTATTGTAGTTTAGGAGATATTGGCAGATTTAGCCATTTTGGGGGGTATGAAAATTTATGAAAAGTTCAATTACACCACGATTTCTCTCTGTTCCCGAGGGCCTACAGTTACAACTCCGCTACCAGACTGTAGCAATTCAAAAGTTACGTCGAATGAGCCTATCGGCATATTCCTGGCTATTGTCGTTTAGGAGATATTGGCAGATTTAGCCATTTTGGGGGGTATGAAAATTTATGAAAAGTTCAATTACACCACGATTTCTCTATGTTCCCGAGGGCCTACAGTTACAACTCCGCTACCAGACTGTAGCAATTCAAAAGTTACGTCGAATGAGCCTATCGGCATATTCCTGGCTATTGTAGTTTAGGAGATATTGGCAGATTTAGCCATTTTGGGGGGTATGAAAATTTATGAAAAGTTCAATTACACCACGATTTCTCTATGTTCCCGAGGGCCTACAGTTACAACTCCGCTACCAGTCTGTAGCAATTCAAAAGTTACGTCGAATGAGCCTATCGGCATATTCCTGGCTATTGTAGTTTAGGAGATATTGGCAGATTTAGCCATTTTGGGGGGTATGAAAATTTATGAAAAGTTCAATTACACCACGATTTCTCTATGTTCCCGAGGGCCTACAGTTACAACTCCGCTACCAGACTGTAGCAATTCAAAAGTTACGTCGAATGAGCCTATCGGCATATTCCTGGCTATTGTAGTTTAGGAGATATTGGCAGATTTAGCCATTTTGGGGGGTATGAAAATTTATGAAAAGTTCAATTACATCACGATTTCTCTATGTTCCCGAGGGCCTACAGTTACAACTCCGCTACCAGACTGTAGCAATTCAAAAGTGACGTCGAATGAGCCTATCGGCATATTCCTGGCTATTGTAGTTTAGGAGATATTGGCAGATTTAGCCATTTTGGGGGGTATGAAAATTTATGAAAAGTTCAATTACACCACGATTTCTCTATGTTCCCGAGGGCCTACAGTTACAACTCCGCTACCAGACTGTAGCAATTCAAAAGTTACGTCGAATGAGCCTATCGGCATATTCCTGGCTATTGTAGTTTAGGAGATATTGGCAGATTTAGCCATTTTGGGGGGTATGAAAATTTATGAAAAGTTCAAATACACCACGATTTCTCTATGTTCCCGACGGCCTACAGTTACAACTCCGCTACCAGACTGTAGCAATTCAAAAGTTACGTCGATTGAGCCTATCGCCATATTCCTGGCTATTGTAGTTTAGGAGATATTGGCAGATTTAGCCATTTTGGGGGGTATGAAAATTTATGAAAAGTTCAATTACACCACGATTTCTCTATGTTCCCGAGGGCCTACAGTTACAACTCCGCTACCAGACTGTGACAATTCAAAAGTTACGTCGAATGAGCCTATCGGCATATTCCTGGCTATTGTAGTTTAGGAGATATTGGCAGATTTAGCCATTTTGGGGGGTATGAAAATTTATGAAAAGTTCAATTACACCACGATTTCTCTATGTTCCCGAGGGCCTACAGTTACAACTCCGCTACCAGACTGTAGCAATTCAAAAGTTACGTCGAATGAGCCTATCGGCATATTCCTGGCTATTGTAGTTTAGGAGATATTGGCAGATTTAGCCATTTTGGGGGGGTATGAAAATTCATGAAAAGTTCAATTACACCACGATTTCTCTATGTTCCCGAGGGCCTACAGTTACAACTCCGCTACCAGACTGTAGCAATTCAAAAGTTACGTCGAATGAGCCTATCGGCATATTTCTGGCTATTGTAGTTTAGGAGATATTGGCAGATTAAGCCATTTTGGGGGGTATGAAAATTTATGAAAAGTTCAATTACACCACGATTTCTCTATGTTCCCGAGGGCCTACAGTTACAACTCCGCTACCAGACTGTAGCAATTCAAAAGTTACGTCGAATGAGCCTATCGGCATATTCCTGGCTATTGTAGTTTAGGAGATATTGGCAGATTTAGCCATTTTGGGGGGTATGAAAATTTATGAAAAGTTCAATTACACCACGATTTCTCTATGTTCCCGAGGGCCTACAGTTACAACTCCGCTACCAGACTGTAGCAATTCAAAAGTTACGTCGAATGAGCCTATCGGCATATTCCTGGCTATTGTAGTTTAGGAGATATTGGCAGATTTAGCCATTTTGGGGGTATGAAAATTTATGAAAAGTTCAATTACACCACGATTTCTCTATGTTCCAGAGGGCCTACAGTTACAACTCCGCTACCAGACTGTAGCAATTCAAAAGTTACGTCGAATGAGCCTATCGGCATATTCCTGGCTATTGTAGTTTAGGAGATATTGGCAGATTTAGCCATTTTGGGGGGTATGAAAATTTATGAAAATTTCAATTACACCACGATTTCTCTATGTTCCCGAGGGCCTACAGTTACAACTCCGCTACCAGACTGTAGCAATTCAAAAGTTACGTCGAATGAGCCTATCGGCATATTCCTGGCTATTGTAGTTTAGGAGATATTGGCAGATTTAGCCATTTTGGGGGGTATGAAAATTTATGAAAAGTTCAATTACACCACGATTTCTCTATGTTCCCGAGGGCCTACAGTTACAACTCCGCTACCAGACTGTAGCAATTCAAAAGTTACGTCGAATGAGCCTATCGGCATATTCCTGGCTATTGTAGTTTAGGAGATATTGGCAGATTTAGCCATTTTGGGGGTATGAAAATTTATGAAAAGTTCAATTACACCACGATTTCTCTATGTTCCAGAGGGCCTACAGTTACAACTCCGCTACCAGACTGTAGCAATTCAAAAGTTACGTCGAATGAGCCTATCGGCATATTCCTGGCTATTGTAGTTTAGGAGATATTGGCAGATTTAGCCATTTTGGGGGGTATGAAAATTTATGAAAATTTCAATTACACCACGATTTCTCTATGTTCCCGAGGGCCTACAGTTACAACTCCGCTACCAGACTGTAGCAATTCAAAAGTTACGTCGAATGTGCCTATCGGCATATTCCTGGCTATTGTAGTTTAGGAGATATTGGCAGATTTAGCCATTTTGGGGGGTATGAAAATTTATGAAAAGTTCAATTACACCACGATTTCTCTATGTTCCCGAGGGCCTACAGTTACAACTCCGCTACCAGACTGTAGCAATTCAAAAGTGACGTCGCATGAGCCTATCGGCATATTCCTGGCTATTGTAGTTTAGGAGATATTGGCAGATTTAGCCATTTTGGGGGGTATGAAAATTTATGAAAAGTTCAATTACACCACGATTTCTCTATGTTCCCGAGGGCCTACAGTTACAACTCCGCTACCAGACTGTAGCAATTCAAAAGTTACGTCGAATGAGCCTATCGGCATATTCCTGGCTATTGTAGTTTAGGAGATATTGGCAGATTTAGCCATTTTGGGGGGTATGAAAATTTATGAAAAGTTCAATTACACCACGATTTCTCTATGTTCCCGAGGGCCTACAGTTACAACTCCGCTACCAGACTGTAGCAATTCAAAAGTTACGTCGAATGAGCCTATCGGCATATTCCTGGCTATTGTAGTTTAGGAGATATTGGCAGATTTAGCCATTTTGGGGGGTATGAAAATTTATAAAAAGTTCAATTACACCACGATTTCTCTATGTTCCCGAGGGCCTACAGTTACAACTCCGCTACCAGACCGTAGCAATTCAAAAGTTACGTCGAATGAGCCTATCGGCATATTCCTGGCTATTGTAGTTTAGGAGATATTGGCAGATTTAGCCATTTTGGGGGGTATGAAAATTTATAAAAAGTTCAATTACACCACGATTTCTCTATGTTCCCGAGGGCCTACAGTTACAACTCCGCTACCAGACTGTAGCAATTCAAAAGTTACGTCGAATGAGCCTATCGGCATATTCCTGGCTATTGTAGTTTAGGAGATATTGGCAGATTTAGCCATTTTGGGGGGTATGAAAATTTATGAAAAGTTCAATTACACCACGATTTCTCTATGTTCCCGAGGGCCTACAGTTACAACTCCGCTACCAGACTGTAGCAATTCAAAAGTTACGTCGAATGAGCCTATAGGCATATTCCTGGCTATTGTAGTTAAGGAGATATTGGCAGATTTAGCCATTTTGTGGGGTATGAAATTTATGAAAAGTTCAATTACACCACGATTTCTCTATGTTCCCGAGGGCCTACAGTTACAACTCCGCTACCAGACTGTAGCAATTCAAAAGTTACGTCGAATGAGCCTATCGGCATATTCCTGGCTATTGTAGTTTAGGAGATATTGGCAGATTTAGCCATTTTGGGGGGGTATGAAAATTTATGAAAAGTTCAATTACACCACGATTTCTCTATGTTCCCGACGGCCTACAGTTACAACTCCGCTACCAGACTGTAGCAATTCAAAAGTTACGTCGAATGAGCCTATCGGCATATTTCTGGCTATTGTAGTTTAGGAGATATTGGCAGATTTAGCCATTTTGGGGGGTATGAAAATTTATGAAAACTTCAATTACACCACGATTTCTCTATGTTCCCGAGGGCCTACAGTTACAACTCCGCTACCAGACTGTAGCAATTCAAAAGTTACGTCGAATGAGCCTATCGGCATATTCCTGGCTGTTGTAGTTTAGGAGATATTGGCAGATTTAGCCATTTTGGGGGGTATGAAAATTTATGAAAAGTTCAATTACACCACGATTTCTCTATGTTCCCGAGGGCCTACAGTTACAACTCCGCTACCAGACTGTAGCAATTCAAAAGTTACGTCGAATGAGCCTATCGGCATATTCCTGGCTATTGTAGTTTAGGAGATATTGGCAGATTTAGCCATTTTGGGGGGTATGAAAATTTATGAAAAGTTCAATTACACCACGATTTCTCTATGTTCCCGAGGGCCTACAGTTACAACTCCGCTACCAGACTGTAGCAATTCAAAAGTTACGTCGAATGAGCCTATCGGCATATTCCTGGCTATTGTAGTTTAGGAGATATGGGCAGATTTAGCCATTTTGGGGGGTATGAAAATTTATGAAAAGTTCAATTACACCACGATTTCTCTATGTTCCCGAGGGCCTACAGTTACAACTCCGCTACCAGACTGTAGCAATTCAAAAGTTACGTCGAATGAGCCTATCGGCATATTCCTGGCTATTGTAGTTTAGGAGATATTGGCAGATTTAGCCATTTTGGGGGGTATGAAAATTTATGAAAAGTTCAATTACACCACGATTTCTCTATGTTCCCGAGGGCCTACAGTTACAACTCCGCTACCAGACTGTAGCAATTCAAAAGTTACGTCGAATGAGCCTATCGGCATATTTATGGCTATTGTAGTTTAGGAGATATTGGCAGATTTAGCCATTTTGGGGGGTATGAAAATTTATATAAAGTTCAATTACACCACGATTTCTCTATGTTTCCGAGGGCCTACAGTTACAACTCCGCTACCAGACTGTAGCAATTCAAAAGTTACGTCGAATGAGCCTATCGGCATATTCCTGGCTATTGTAGTTTAGGAGATATTGGCAGATTTAGCCATTTTGGGGGGTATGAAAATTTATGAAAAGTTCAATTACACCACGATTTCTTTATGTTCCCGACGGCCTACAGTTACAACTCCGCTACCAGACTGTAGCAATTCAAAAGTTACGTCGAATGAGCCTATCGCCATATTCCTGGCTATTGTAGTTTAGGAGATATTGGCAGATTTAGCCATTTTGGGGGGTATGAAAATTTATGAAAAGTTCAATTACACCACGATTTCTCTATGTTCCCGAGGGCCTACAGTTACAACTCCGCTACCAGACTGCAGCAATTCAAAAGTTACGTCGAATGAGCCTATCGGCATATTCCTGGCTATTGTAGTTTAGGAGATATTGGCAGATTTAGCCATTTTGGGGGGTATGAAAATTTATGAAAAGTTCAATTACACCACGATTTCTCTATGTTCCCGAGGGCCTACAGTTACAACTCCGCTACCAGACTGTAGCAATTCAAAAGTTACGTCGAATGAGCCTATCGGCATATTCCTGGCTATTGTAGTTTCGGAGATATTGGCAGATTTAGCCATTTTGGGGGGGTATGAAAATTCATGAAAAGTTCAATTACACCACGATTTCTCTATGTTCCCGAGGGCCTACAGTTACAACTCCGCTACCAGACTGTAGCAATTCAAAAGTTACGTCGAATGAGCCTATCGGCATATTTCTGGCTATTGTAGTTTAGGAGATATTGGCAGATTTAGCCATTTTGGGGGGTATGAAAATTTATGAAAAGTCAATTACACCACGATTTCTCTATGTTCCCGAGGGCCTACAGTTACAACTCCGCTACCAGACTGTAGCAATTCAAAAGTTACGTCGAATGAGCCTATCGGCATATTCCTGGCTATTGTAGTTTAGGAGATATTGGCAGATTTAGCCATTTTGGGGGGTATGAAAATTTATGAAAATTTCAATTACACCACGATTTCTCTATGTTCCCGAGGGCCTACAGTTACAACTCCGCTACCAGACTGTAGCAATTCAAAAGTTACGTCGAATGTGCCTATCGGCATATTCCTGGCTATTGTAGTTTAGGAGATATTGGCAGATTTAGCCATTTTGGGGGGTATGAAAATTTATGAAAAGTTCAATTACACCACGATTTCTCTATGTTCCCGAGGGCCTACAGTTACAACTCCGCTACCAGACTGTAGCAATTCAAAAGTGACGTCGCATGAGCCTATCGGCATATTCCTGGCTATTGTAGTTTAGGAGATATTGGCAGATTTAGCCATTTTGGGGGGTATGAAAATTTATGAAAAGTTCAATTACACCACGATTTCTCTATGTTCCCGAGGGCCTACAGTTACAACTCCGCTACCAGACTGTAGCAATTCAAAAGTTACGTCGAATGAGCCTATCGGCATATTCCTGGCTATTGTAGTTTAGGAGATATTGGCAGATTTAGCCATTTTGGGGGGTATGAAAATTTATGAAAAGTTCAATTACACCACGATTTCTCTATGTTCCCGAGGGCCTACAGTTACAACTCCGCTACCAGACTGTAGCAATTCAAAAGTTACGTCGAATGAGCCTATCGGCATATTCCTGGCTATTGTAGTTTAGGAGATATTGGCAGATTTAGCCATTTTGGGGGGTATGAAAATTTATAAAAAGTTCAATTACACCACGATTTCTCTATGTTCCCGAGGGCCTACAGTTACAACTCCGCTACCAGACCGTAGCAATTCAAAAGTTACGTCGAATGAGCCTATCGGCATATTCCTGGCTATTGTAGTTTAGGAGATATTGGCAGATTTAGCCATTTTGGGGGGTATGAAAATTTATAAAAAGTTCAATTACACCACGATTTCTCTATGTTCCCGAGGGCCTACAGTTACAACTCCGCTACCAGACTGTAGCAATTCAAAAGTTACGTCGAATGAGCCTATCGGCATATTCCTGGCTATTGTAGTTTAGGAGATATTGGCAGATTTAGCCATTTTGGGGGGTATGAAAATTTATGAAAAGTTCAATTACACCACGATTTCTCTATGTTCCCGAGGGCCTACAGTTACAACTCCGCTACCAGACTGTAGCAATTCAAAAGTTACGTCGAATGAGCCTATAGGCATATTCCTGGCTATTGTAGTTAAGGAGATATTGGCAGATTTAGCCATTTTGGGGGGTATGAAATTTATGAAAAGTTCAATTACACCACGATTTCTCTATGTTCCCGAGGGCCTACAGTTACAACTCCGCTACCAGACTGTAGCAATTCAAAAGTTACGTCGAATGAGCCTATCGGCATATTCCTGGCTATTGTAGTTTAGGAGATATTGGCAGATTTAGCCATTTTGGGGGGGTATGAAAATTTATGAAAAGTTCAATTACACCACGATTTCTCTATGTTCCCGACGGCCTACAGTTACAACTCCGCTACCAGACTGTAGCAATTCAAAAGTTACGTCGAATGAGCCTATCGGCATATTTCTGGCTATTGTAGTTTAGGAGATATTGGCAGATTTAGCCATTTTGGGGGGTATGAAAATTTATGAAAACTTCAATTACACCACGATTTCTCTATGTTCCCGAGGGCCTACAGTTACAACTCCGCTACCAGACTGTAGCAATTCAAAAGTTACGTCGAATGAGCCTATCGGCATATTCCTGGCTGTTGTAGTTTAGGAGATATTGGCAGATTTAGCCATTTTGGGGGGTATGAAAATTTATGAAAAGTTCAATTACACCACGATTTCTCTATGTTCCCGAGGGCCTACAGTTACAACTCCGCTACCAGACTGTAGCAATTCAAAAGTTACGTCGAATGAGCCTATCGGCATATTCCTGGCTATTGTAGTTTAGGAGATATTGGCAGATTTAGCCATTTTGGGGGGTATGAAAATTTATGAAAAGTTCAATTACACCACGATTTCTCTATGTTCCCGAGGGCCTACAGTTACAACTCCGCTACCAGACTGTAGCAATTCAAAAGTTACGTCGAATGAGCCTATCGGCATATTCCTGGCTATTGTAGTTTAGGAGATATGGGCAGATTTAGCCATTTTGGGGGGTATGAAAATTTATGAAAAGTTCAATTACACCACGATTTCTCTATGTTCCCGAGGGCCTACAGTTACAACTCCGCTACCAGACTGTAGCAATTCAAAAGTTACGTCGAATGAGCCTATCGGCATATTCCTGGCTATTGTAGTTTAGGAGATATTGGCAGATTTAGCCATTTTGGGGGGTATGAAAATTTATGAAAAGTTCAATTACACCACGATTTCTCTATGTTCCCGAGGGCCTACAGTTACAACTCCGCTACCAGACTGTAGCAATTCAAAAGTTACGTCGAATGAGCCTATCGGCATATTTATGGCTATTGTAGTTTAGGAGATATTGGCAGATTTAGCCATTTTGGGGGGTATGAAAATTTATATAAAGTTCAATTACACCACGATTTCTCTATGTTTCCGAGGGCCTACAGTTACAACTCCGCTACCAGACTGTAGCAATTCAAAAGTTACGTCGAATGAGCCTATCGGCATATTCCTGGCTATTGTAGTTTAGGAGATATTGGCAGATTTAGCCATTTTGGGGGGTATGAAAATTTATGAAAAGTTCAATTACACCACGATTTCTCTATGTTCCCGACGGCCTACAGTTACAACTCCGCTACCAGACTGTGGCAATTCAAAAGTTACGTCGAATGAGCCTATCGCCATATTCCTGGCTATTGTAGTTTAGGAGATATTGGCAGATTTAGCCATTTTGGGGGGTATGAAAATTTATGAAAAGTTCAATTACACCACGATTTCTCTATGTTCCCGAGGGCCTACAGTTACAACTCCGCTACCAGACTGCAGCAATTCAAAAGTTACGTCGAATGAGCCTATCGGCATATTCCTGGCTATTGTAGTTTAGGAGATATTGGCAGATTTAGCCATTTTGGGGGGTATGAAAATTTATGAAAAGTTCAATTACACCACGATTTCTCTATGTTCCCGAGGGCCTACAGTTACAACTCCGCTACCAGACTGTAGCAATTCAAAAGTTACGTCGAATGAGCCTATCGGCATATTCCTGGCTATTGTAGTTTCGGAGATATTGGCAGATTTAGCCATTTTGGGGGGGTATGAAAATTCATGAAAAGTTCAATTACACCACGATTTCTCTATGTTCCCGAGGGCCTACAGTTACAACTCCGCTACCAGACTGTAGCAATTCAAAAGTTACGTCGAATGAGCCTATCGGCATATTTCTGGCTATTGTAGTTTAGGAGATATTGGCAGATTTAGCCATTTTGGGGGGTATGAAAATTTATGAAAAGTCAATTACACCACGATTTCTCTATGTTCCCGAGGGCCTACAGTTACAACTCCGCTACCAGACTGTAGCAATTCAAAAGTTACGTCGAATGAGCCTATCGGCATATTCCTGGCTATTGTAGTTTAGGAGATATTGGCAGATTTAGCCATTTTGGGGGGTATGAAAATTTATGAAAAGTTCAATTACACCACGATTTCTCTATGTTCCCGAGGGCCTACAGTTACAACTCCGCTACCAGACTGTAGCAATTCAAAAGTTACGTCGAATGAGCCTATCGGCATATTCCTGGCTATTGTAGTTTAGGAGATATTGGCAGATTTAGCCATTTTGGGGGTATGAAAATTTATGAAAATTTCAATTACACCACGATTTCTCTATGTTCCCGAGGGCCTACAGTTACAACTCCGCTACCAGACTGTAGCAATTCAAAAGTGACGTCGAATGAGCCTATCGGCATATTCCTGGCTATTGTAGTTAAGGAGATATTGGCAGATTTAGCCATTTTGGGGGGTATGAAAATTTATGAAAAGTTCAATTACACCACGATTTCTCTATGTTCCCGAGGGCCTACAGTTACAACTCCGCTACCAGACTGTAGCAATTCAAAAGTTACGTCGAATGAGCCTATCGGCATATTCCTGGCTATTGTAGTTTAGGAGATATTGGCAGATTTAGCCATTTTGGGGGGTATGAAAATTTATGAAAAGTTCAATTACACCACGATTTCTCTATGTTCCCGAGGGCCTACAGTTACAACTCCGCTACCAGACTGTAGCAATTCAAAAGTTACGTCGAATGAGCCTATCGGCATATTCCTGGCTATTGTAGTTTAGGAGATATTGGCAGATTTAGCCATTTTGGGGGGTATGAAAATTTATGAAAAGTTCAATTACACCACGATTTCTCTATGTTCCCGAG